>NC_034592.1:35821208-35843088 GCF_900095145.1 Mus pahari | reverse complement strand
CTGCATATGTACCAGAAGATGGTCTAATCAGCCATCATTGGGAAGAGAGGCCCCTTGGTCTTGCAAACTTTATATGCCCCAGTACAGGGGAACACCAGGACCAAGAAGGGGAAGTGGGTGGGTAGGGGAGGGGGGAGGGTATAGGGGACTTTGGGGATATCATTTAAAATGTAAATGAAGCAAATACCTAATAAAAAGTGGGAAAAAAAAAAGATTTTGCTGACAGGACCCTGATATAGCTGTCTCTTCTGAGGCTATGCCTGGAAAATGCAGAAGCGGATGCTCACAGTCATCTATTGGATGCAACACAGGGTCCCCAGTGGAGGAGCTAGAGAAAGTACCCAAGGCGCTGAAGGGGTCTGCAACCCTATAGAAGGAACAACAATATGAACTAACCAGTACCCCCAGATCTTATGTCTCTAGCTGCATATGTTCCAGAGGATGGCCTAGTCGACCATCAATGGGAGGAGAGGCCCTAGGTCTTGGGAAGATTATATGCCCCAGTACAGGGGAATGCCAGGGCCAGGAAGTGGGAGTGGGTGGGTTGGGGAGTAGGGCAGGGGGAGGGTATAGGGGATTTTCAGGATAGCATTTGTAATGTAAATGAAGAAAAATATCTAAAAAAAAAAAAGAGTATCAAATAGAAAACCACAAGTTACTAATAAAATACAGGCAAAAATAAACTGACATTTCAACTAAGGTAATAGAGAAGTAAATAATTTACAAGCAAGTCTTAGACAACTCTGAAAAAATAGAACTTTAATATATTAAGATTCAAGAAACAATACTAAGATCCTTACAATAAAATTCATACTGAAATAAATTTTTCTATAAAAGTATTTCATTAACTTCTGCTTCATTTCAAAGATACCCACTACAACACACTATACTTCTGGGGACAAGCCTATTCAACAGTTATTGTTTCTTAGCGTCTATATAGATGCCATTATTACTATAGATAGCTTAACCAGCTGACTTATCTCTAATCATGTTATCACGATATGTATAGTATCAACGTACACTTACAGAGCTATCTTACACAGCACACCATACTCATGTGGGACCATCTTCACTATACACTTCCATATCTGAAGCTGAGTCTATGTGTCTGGAATCCTTTCTCCCAGTTAGTATGCAGAGAAGCAATGGGTTAACATGCTTTTAGAACAAGACAAATTTAAAATAGGAGACAGATTTCCTTTTGAGGTTAGCAATTCAATTCTGGTTGCTTCGTAGTGGTTGCCAAAGTACCACGTTAAGAAAGCCAGTGCCAGCTCACACTGCCTTGATTTAGATCTTGGCCATGAAACTTATTAGTCAAATTAAGTAAGCCTTCTTTCATATGAATCAAATTTACTATTTATTTAATGAAGCTAAGGCACAGACGTTATGCTAGGAGATACATGTGCAGACTAAAAACAAAAATCCTGCAAAAGTTATAACAGAGTTCACACTATCAGGGAAGTCAAGTAACTGACTTATACAGTAACTGAAATGAAAAGGTCACACAGGAGTAAGCATAGACAAGTTAGTAAAGCTTACTCTACTTAAATCTTAACACAGCACTTTTACAGATCACTTCAGACATCAATTCTGAAGGATAAATATGGGTTCATGTGGTAGGCAAGGGCTGAAGGACATTCTGAAAAATTAGTATGGCCTGAAACTTGCAGTCTTTCTTCTGGGGTACAATTACAGGCAGTCCTGTACCACTGGGTACAGAACTTAAGGATAAAGTGGGGACTAAAAATCTATGACACGGAAGTAAATCCTACATTAGCTCTCTTTAGGTGCTGTTCTACTTTTAAGCTAAAGTCAATAGGAAGTGGTGCCGCTGTATCACCACTGCTGGGGATGGAGTTAGGATAGGAGCATCCTTGGCCAGCTCTCTGTCTCTGAGCGATGTCATGGCAGGCACTGGTGGAAATCTACTCTGATCAGTAAGTAATCTTGTCAATGATTTACGATGGCTGACTAGTGACAAATGGACCTCCAGATAATTTACTAGGGCCTGAAAATACCATGCAAACCTCCACCAAGCCCTCATCCAGCCCCATGTGAGTCACTCTAACTTCTGTCCTTGAAACATCAAATTGCCTTCAGTTCTGTTCTTACATTGGTTTGGTTGCTGTTATTTTAGCATTTTCTAAATTGGACCATTTGTTTGATCCTCATTTCTTTTCTCTTTGAAAGTCTAACCCCCACTTACACTTTCCTCTGGAGAGCTTGCACTCACACTCATAGATGAGGTAATTGCTGCTCATGTGAACAGACATTGCTCGTTCCTGAAATGCTTATTCCTCTGGCACATTTCTACTTATATCACTCACCTTCCTCACCCTGGTTGTTTTGAATTTTCTGAGGACAATGAAGTAGAATAATTTAGAAAAGATCAATTATTAGAATATGATTTATCGATTCATTTAGTGATTTACTTAAGCAGGTTTGTACTGCTTACTGCCAAACATGATTTTGCCTTGCTACTTCCAACAGAATGACCTGAAGAAACGGCTGAACTAGAATAGGTCACTATCCTTAGCAACTTGACCACAAAAGCTTAAACCTGTTGATTGTAACATATACCTGTGAAAAGTGAAAGCCTCCAAGCTACCTGCCACAGGTGGTCTATAAATCCTACCCACTTGCTTGCTCACCTCACCTTGTGGTTTTAGAGTATACAAAATGAGGATGCAAACTGGACTGGGAAACAAAGTCTTAAAGGAAGTCCCCTGGCTTTGGTCCACCAGTGAATACATCCCTTCCATTCTCACTGGTGTCAGGTGCTCATTCCAGAGAGAATCCTACAACAGCTATGCTCACTTCTAGTTTGATGACTATTATATCTACAGTGTGCAGCACAATACTTGATACACAGAAGACTCTTAAACAAATACTAGATATAGGCTGAGAGGCTGGCGCAGATCAATAAAAATTATTGAACCTGAAGAGAATGGGCAGATATGAAACATAAGAGTTAGATGTGGTAACTTACTAATTGTTAGAGGAGTAAAAGATGAGAAGAGATTGATAGAAATAAAATATTGAAGGAAAATTCACAATTTGAAAAAACAAACAGGGCTATAGAACCAACAAAATCCTATTTCCTGCTGGCTAACAGAGTTATTCTATTGCTCTATACCTTACCCCTTCCACATAGGTCCAGCACAGTGTCTACCACATTCTGCAAAATGTAAAGCACATTCCTATTACATGGCCTGCACATCTTGGATACATCTTGTGTAGATATTTTTATGACTCACTCTAATGATTCTTCTGATATTTGATTATTTAATAGGTGTCTTATTTAGAACTAAAACCCTATTTAATTCCTTGGTAATCTTTACTGATTCATTTTCCTCCATAAAACTGATCAGCATTAGACACACAATATAATGTATTTGTTCAGTTCCTTTCATTAGAAATATAAATTACTTTAAAAGTAAGGATGTATTTATTTTTAATTTAATTCATTACTATGACCAACCTATAATTCTGCAGGTATTCAGCAAACATTGGCTTAACTATTGATGAGTGAATAAAGGAATGAAACAGGGTACTTACACTGGTATAAGTGAAAGGCTTTAAGAGACATGGGACCATTTGTCTTCTATGAGATTGTGACTCCTAGAAATGGCAGGGAAGCCTCAGCCAAAATACCCCCACCATATGGTTGCTTAAAGATGACCTGATAAAGGACAAGCATCAAGGACATGCTGCCATGTAAGGAAGGAATCCCACGGGACTCCACAGTAGATAGAGACCATGGGTAAATAAGGAATGCTCAGAGTAGGAGAATTAGTCTTCCTCAGGGATGAGGTCCTAGAGGGTTATCCAGCGGTCTGCCCTGAAATCATGTACAGATAAGAACCACTAATCAAACTCAGTAGATGTTACATATTTATGCATGTGTATATATGTAACATATGTAACATTAACAATCAAAGAAAAAGCCATTGTGAATTTGGAAGTGAGCGAGGGTGGGATGTGAGAAGAGCTGGAGGGAGGAGGAAGGAAAGAAATTATAAATATATTTCAATTTAAAAACTGTAGAAAGCAAAATGTACCCAAAATCCACCAACTAACTAAATCTGAAAGCTCTTTTGTCATTATGCATTAGTCTCCAAGGTTAACTACCAAGTCATCATCACTTACAAAACAGTGATGAATACCTAGTACTCTTCTCTAGACAGTTGCAAATATGTATCAAACACTAACACTAGTTAAGATAATGGTTGGATCCAAAGGCAGTAGGTACTTATGGTAGAAACTTTATTCATAATATATTTTTAAAATATTTGGATGACTTGAGTTTATTTAAAAAATTATATTTATGGACTGGTAGTATGAACACAGTAAGAGTAATAGCAGCAAATTGTCAAATTCAAACTTCTCAGAACTTGGAGAATTAAAGGTTTGAAAGAATTCAAAGAGTATTTATTAAATTACAGTGTCTACATCTCAAAATAGCATAGAAACAAACCACAGAGGGAAAAAGAAATGCTTAAATCTCAAGAAAATTCTAAGGCACTTCTCCATCTCTTCCTTAGTTCTGGAGTAACCTGAGTATCACTCATATTACTGTGGCAGCTCAGTAAACCTGTATGCTAGCAGCAGATGATACACCAGTTCTAGAGACAGCTCTCAAATATTCATTACTCAGAACTCTCGTTATTTTTGATCTGATAGCTCACTTATCCCCACACTACTCTTCATTTCAGCTCACTTAAGACTACCAAAGTCCAAACAATCCTTCTAGAGCACTTTTCAAAGCAATTGTATCTTTTTTCCCCTGAGATTTAAATATTACTCCCTAGGATACAACCCAGAACTACAAAAAGAAAAAATAGATTTTTAAGCACTGAAAAGAAAACATATTAACGAAGAATTTACTTTCAGCATGCAACTTATCACAGATAAAGAAATTAATATCTTTAGACACAAAAACCCATACCCACACCAAATCTTTAAAGAATATTTCATCAATATTCTGGTAAAAGTAATAAATAATCCTTGAGAACAAAGAGAAAAATATTAGACAGAAATTTTAAACCACCTAGAAGAATAAAGAATATAAAAAAGCTTACTAGTATAAAGATTTATATGAAAATATATTCATATATTAACAAAAACATATAATTCATAATCATATTCATATATATATCGCATATACAGATACACACATAACACAAACACTTTTATTTGCATTTTCCCATCAATCTGTTTTAAAACATAAAGGCATAATTTAAAATTGTTTAACTAGGTTTACATGTAGAAACATAATCCAAAAAACATTAGTATAAACTAGATAGATACTGAATGAAAATAAAAAAAAAATTAAAGTTTTTGAATTTTAATTAGGTAGTGTTAATCTAAGTTAAGTTGTTTTAGGTTATGATAATAATTAGAAAAGAAAATAACATTAAAATATGGCAATAGAAACAATGATTGAGGGCTTGGGAAATGGCTCAGTCAGGAAAGAGCTTGCTGTGTAAGCATAAGGACCTCAATTTGGATTCCCAGCACCCACCTTAAATACTAAATGTGACAAAGCCTGCTTATAATCTCAGAACTGGAAAGGCACAGACAGTAAGACTTGGCAGCCAGTCTAGCCAATCTGAATTTCTGGTTCAGTCAGAGACTGTGTCAGAACATTGGAGGTGAGGTGACTGAGGACGAACATTGTCATTCACTGGGTCTCCACGCTTGCCCAACTATAAACGTGCATATGTGTATGCACACACACACACACACACACACACATACACACACACACACGCAGCAAAACAATAAGGCACACAAAGCAAAACAATAAGGCAATTAAAAGAGAATGTTAAAAAATACTTGTCCAACACATGTTCCACTTATTTATAATAGCCAGAAGCTGGAAAGAACCCAGATGTCCCTCAACAGAGGAATGGATACAGAAACTGTGTTACATTTACACAATGGAGTACTACTCAGCAATTAAAAACAGTGAATTTATTAAATTCTTAGGCAAATGGATGGATCTGGAGGATATCATCCTGGGTGAGGTAACACAATCACAAAAGAACACACTGATAAGTGGGTATTAGTCCAGAAACAAAGAATACTCAAGATACAATTTTCAAAATACATGAAACTCAAGAAGATGGAAGACCAAAGTGTGGATACTTTGTTCCTTTTTAGAATCAGGAACAAAATACCCATGAAGGGAGTTGCAGAGACCAAGTTTGGAGCTGAGGCAAAAGGATGAACGAACCATCCAGAGACTGTCCCACCTGTGGATTCACCCCAAATACAACCACCAAACCAAACACTATTGCATATGCCACCAAGATACTGCTGACAGGACCCTGATATAGCTGTCTCTCGTGAGGCTATGCCAGTGCCTGGCAAACACAGAAGTGGATGCTCACAGTCATCTATTGGATANAACACAGGGCCCCCAGTGGAGGAGCTAGAGAAAGTACCCAAGTAGCTGAAGGGGTCTGCGACCCTATAGTCGGAACAACAATATGAACTAACTAGTACCCCCAGAGCTGTGTCTCTAGTTGCATATGTAGCAGAGGATGGCCTAGTTGGCCATCAATATGAGGAGAGGCCCTTGGTCTTGCAAAGATCATATGCCCCAGTATAGGGGAATGGCAGGGCCAGGAATTGGGAGTGGGTGGGTTGGGGAGCAGGGTGGGGGGAAGGTATAGGGGACTTTTGGGATAGGATTTGTAATGTAAATGAAGAAAATATCTAATAAAAATGAAAATACTTGTCCAAAGTAAATTTCACCTTAGTAGAGTGACACCTAAGAGATATCTCAGAAATGAGGTCAATAGTCACCACTTCTCTGGAAACACACTAGAGAAAAGTTCAAGATGCCTATAATACAAGGGACACAGTTCTGTTTTCCCACATGTTAACTTTTACTGTATTGAAAAGACTTGGACATTTAATATTTACCAGAGTACCCATAGCTAGTCTTCCAAAGCCACCTCAGAATTTGGAAAGAAGCAATATGAACACTTACAAACCCAGTTAAAGTTCATTCTCTTCCCAGATGGTGCCTATGGAAACCTCTTACATGAAAGTGTAGGTCTTATAATTACAGATATAATGGCATGGGCTGCAACTTCATGTAGATAACCTTTTACTCAGACTTGTACAGCAAGCCGATGAAAGCATCAGAAAAGCACTTCAATCCATTCTAAGTATTCCAGTCTTCTGCCTGTAAGCATGAAGATGAATGCTATCTTTTCAGCTGTCTCTAACAGTTCAAAGTCTGTGTTTGAAGTAGCAAATCACTTCTTGATTAATATACAGTTTACAAAGTTTTTCCAGCTTTGGCATTAGTCATGACTATAAGGTATCTTCATTGAAGTTTACAGTTTAAACAGATTCTGATATTAAGGACGTGGTCAGATGGTAAAGATACTAAAACCTGCATGGGTCTTGAAGACCAAGGAATTTACAGCAAAATATTGACTTGTTTTTGTTGTTATCCTTGATGGTACTTACCTCGTCTGGGTACCGCTAAAGTGATGAAGTATCTCAGAGTACCAACTACATGCTCTAAGTGTGAATAGAATATGATTTTGGTTGCTGTTGTAGTTGAAGAAGAGAATACTATCCTTGCTGGTATTATGAAAAAATTTATTCTCAACCTAAAATGCATGGCTGCATTTCTGTTGTTTGTGGTGATCAAAGAACACTGAAACCCTAGCACTGGGTAAACACTGTTCAGAGATGAATCTAAATGAAACTGCTAAGTTTAATAATCTTTTCCCAACTTAACACTGACTATGATTTCTGATCGTTTGAGTGAACAAGAAAATGCCTTTGATTCTGTTTTTCTTTAGAACAAATAAGTTTTGTTGCATGTGGTCTACCTTACTAGATAGGAAGAACTGAAAGTAAAAATGATCTTTGATGCCTTACATGTAGACTTCCTTGAAGAATAGAACTAATAAATGCCAGAATGCACAGCTATGTTTAAGTAGGGAACATTAGTGCTTTTATATGTACATGTGAATGCATATGTAAGGGTGTGTAATAATGAATGCTCATGTGGACACCCAAGGCTGATGTTAGGACTTCTTTCCTTGACTGTTTCTACATATTCACTTATCTAAACACTTATGTGAGTCAGGGTCTTTCACTGAATCCCATACCTAGCTATACTATGAAGCCAGTCTCCACAAACTCTGCTTCTGCCCACCCCAACTTCTGTTACAGTTGCATATGAACACAACTGGCTTTTACAATCCAATGAAAGTTCCCATGCAGTACAACAAAACAAACGCTTTACTCACTGACTCACCTGTTTGTCTGTTTTGCTTTTTAGTGATAGCATCTCAGCATTTTAACCCATGCATATGCACCATTATGCAATGCAGGTATGTTAGCTTTACTTCACAAAACAATATTCTATTACCACAAATATTTAATTATATTATCTTTTATTATAGACTTAAAATTTATCTTTAAAAAGTCATTAAATATATTAAAAAGGATTTCTGGGCATAGTAGCACACACCTTTGAAAGTAGAGGCAGGTGGAACTCTGAGTTTGAGGCCAGTCTGGTCTACAATATGAGTTCTAAGAGCTATAGAGATACACTTGTCACAAATATATATGGGATAGATTTGGAATGACAAAGAATATCTGTTTCTTTGTCTAAGAATCAGAATATATGAAAGATTTACTTTCTTTTCCTCTATCCAAAAGTAAAGCTGAATTGGTATTTAATGATATAGTCAGCTTTAGAAACAGTGATTTTTAAGGTTTACATGAATTCTTTGCTTTTACTTACTGCAATTACTCTTGAAAATTCCACATTTAGGCTTTCTTTAAACAATGAAACGATATATTGTGTAAACATTTTCTTTCATTTTTTTCTATGAGGTTAGATAAATACCCTCAAATGCCAGTTAAAAATAGCAACAAAACAAGAAACAGCTGGTAGTGGCAGAGGGCTAGAGATGGAAAGACAAATACAGAAAGCAAATATCAACATGGTAGATTTAATTCCTATCTAAATACCAGTTATTAACAGTTTTTATAATAAGAATGAGATTGGCAGAATGTAAAATAGACCTGACGCAATTACACACTGTCAACAGTATATATGTGCATATATGTATGTAGTACAAGGATATCAAATATCAAAAATAAAAATATATAAAACATATTTATAGTAAACTAAAAAATGAGCTTACATAACTTACTTAATATCAAATAAAATGTCCTTGTAAGTTTAAAAGAGATACAGAGTGGCCATGTCGGGCAAGGCCAACCCTATAACTCCCCTGTCAGGAGCATCAAGAATTTAAGGGCATCCTCAGCTACAATGTAAATTCAAGTCATAACTGGGTTATGGGAACTCTGAAGCAATATATGACTCACACAAAGGACCATAAAAAGCAAATAATATAGGTTTACAATACAGTAGTACACACATAGACACACATACACTCTTCGAATTAATGGAGATCCACCTGCTTCTGCCTTCTAAGTGTGGGAGTAAAATCATGTTGCACCACACCCAGATACAAATGTACTTTCCAGTCAAAGACAGAAAAGCAATCCAGAGAGCTGGGCAAGATGCATTTATATTGCAAGAATTTATAATCAAGACAAAGATATTTTTAGTAGTGAAAGTCAGGAAGACAAAGCCATTAGGGAACAAATAAACTCTGACAAAAAATTTCCCAGAACAGAGAAGATAAAAAGACACATAAGCAATGATTGGAGACTTAGCTAATCTTTCAATAATGAATGATATAACCAAGCAGAAAAGGAACAGATAAACAGAAGACAGGAGCATTATAATAAACCATCTAGGCATAGTACATATATAGAATACCCTGACCAACAAGAGCGTAAAACCATTTGTCATAATTAACTTCACTTGTCAACACACTTGTCAAAAAGGGAACTTCAAATGCGTTCATCAGATTGGCCTGTGGGCATGACTGTAGGACCTTTTATGATTGGTAATTGATGTAGAAAGGGTCCAGTCCACTGTGTCAATATCGTTGCTAGGCAGATGGACCAGCACTGTGTAAGAAAAGTAGCTGAGCAAGCCAGGAAAAATGAGCCGAGGGAAGCAAGCTAGTAAAGAACATTCTTTCATTGTCTCTTCTTCACTTCCTGCCTTGGCTTCCTGCAAGACTGATCATAAAGTTTAAGACCGAATTGCTTCTTGTCACAGTGTTTATCACAGCAACAGAAACCTAACTAAAATACCTTTCTTCTTCAAGTGAATAGGGACATTCAAACATGAGAAAATTTAACAATATTCACAAATAACTCCAAGGTCAAATGAAGTATCTTGAGAGAAACTATAATATTTTATTTAAAAGATTTAAAAATGAATTTAATAAAATCTAAATCAGACATTAGAAAAGAGTAAAAGAAAAAAAAGAAGTCAAATTCAGATTTAAATAAATGAAATACAAGGGGGAAATGATCTAAACTTGGTAATATAGAAATTCTTCAGCTAGATTGACTAACAACACTTAAATTACTAAAATCAAGAATAATTTGCAGGACTGGAGAGGTGGCTGGGAGGCTAAGGTCATTGTTCATGCAGATGCCCCAGGTTCAGTCCTAGTACCTACAAAATAGCTCACAACCATCTGTAAGTCCAATTTCAGGGTCTGCCAGTACCAGGCACACATTTAGTGCACGTACTAATACTAGGGCAAAACAGTTCACACAAAATAAAATGAATAAACCTAAAAGAAGAATTTCAAAACAGAGCATATTGAACATAAGCAACAGTAATGAAAATATACATTATAAGGAGGCATCTCTTCCCTGCCCTAAGAGTCATCCATGTTTATTGGCTTTGTTTTTGTTTGTTTTATTTTTTTAAATCTAGCATTAATTTTACAATAGTTCTTTATCTTTTTTCTTTCTTCATCAAATTTAGTCAGCAACAGCTATTTCAAAATTATGGATCAATATATTTCCTGTGTCCACGGTTTACATTTCTTAAATACTGTTAAAATATGGGGTTCAATGGGTAGTGACTGGCTAATTATGGCTTGTAAACAGTGAAGGCCTGTTGTAACCTGGCTAATTTGGTATAAAAATGAAGGGCTTAGGAATAACTCAACCAAGGATATGAAACACTTGTACCTTGACTAAAATAAAACACTGATGAGAGCAAAGAAGAAACAAATGGAGCAACATACATCATCAGGGACTAATCATGTGAAAATGTCTATAGAACTAATGTGATACACAATTCAATTTATCATTGTATTATTTATTCAATTTCTTTCACATGTTTAGAAAAGGCAGTCCTAAACACTGTATAGATCCAGACAAAACCAAAAACAAATAAGATATATGGGGCTAAATACTAACAATGGAAGCATGATACTCCTTCATTGCAAAATATAAAGTTATAATAAAAGAAGTTACAAAAAGAAAGATTGACTAATAAGAGGAAGAAATCCAAGAAGTATACTCAAGCAACAAAGGTGTCAAATATGTACTTTGGAGGAAAATGTACTTTCAGTAAATGGCTTTGGATGGTTATGCAGAGATTAAAACTGTATAACATGTCTTAAAATTATCTTTACTATGTATAAAAATTAACTCCAAGTGAGTAATTTCTAAGCATAAAACCTGCAATAATAACGCTACATAGTCTACAACATTGTTTTAGAAAATTATGTCTTAGGACTCCCAAACCACAAGGAACAAAAGAATAACTGCCAGAAGGGAGGGACTGTAAGAACTAAGAGACTGTGACAAAAGAAACAAATAACCTACTGAGTAGGAGGAAGTAGTTCTCCCACCATACAGGTGAAGAACTAGCTAGTCTCCACAATTTATGTACTAATATAACTTAACTAAAGGATCTAGATATACATTTCTCAAAAGACAAGTGGGAATGGCAAACACATAATTAAAATAATAAAAATCTGTTAATTACCAAGAGAATACAAACGAAACCAAAAGGGGATATCATGCTATGTCCATCAAGACGGTATTAAGAGTTATTTTCTGGGCTGGAGATGGCTCAGAGGTTAAAAGCACCGACCACTCTTCCAGAGGTCCTGAGTTGAAATCCCAGCAACCACATGGTGGCTCACAACCATCTGTAATGGGGTCTGATGTCCTCTTCTGGTGTGTCTGAAGAGAGAAATGGTAGTGTACTCATATGCATAAAATAAACAAATAATTCTTAAAAAAAAAAGAGTTATTTTCTCTACTTCAAAATTCATGTTCTTCCTTTAGATCCTAGGTGGGGCAGAATTGTTCCTACAAAACAGAAAAGGACCTTATGTGACCTCTACCAAGTTGCAACTCAACACACATTTAACATTCATGACATTACACCCATGGTGTAGTCTTAGACACACAGGCTCCACAGACTTTCACTAAGAGATGTGAAATTCCATGTAGCACCAACTCATGAATAAAGTTTTTTAATTTTTTCCTATATACTTATTTGTACTGTCAACTTGACATAAACTGGAGTTTCTGGGAAGAAGGAAAATTAATTGAGGGATTGGATCTCTAAGATTCCCTGTAGGTGTCTGAGGGGCATACTTGTTTTCCTTAACTGTTCACATGGGAGGGCTCAGTCTGTTAGGAGTGTTGCCTGGGGGAACTGGTCTTGGGTTGTATAGGACAGAAGGCTGAGCAAGGCATGGGAGCAAACCAGTAAGGAACTTTCCCCCATGGCTTTGCCTCTCTTGTTCTTGTATTCCTGCCTGCACTTCCATTGTGGCCATCTATGATCAGGCTCTGTAAGTATGACAACCTCTTTCCTTCCTCAGCTTGCTCTTTGTTCCGTGTTTAGTCATAGAAACAAAAACCAAATTAGGACAGTCCCTTTTCATATTTGTATGTTGATGTCTAGACATGTAATAAGGATGAAGATTTATAAAATAAGCTACACACTTTGATAACTGATGCTCTGATTACAAAATTAAAAAAAAATTACCCAATATTGATGTGAACTATGACAATCAAAGTGATAAAATTGCCCCATCAAGGTTATTTTCAAAATAACAATCACAAGAGAAGTTTTCAAAAATCTGGAGAAAATGGAACAAATATATACTGATGGTGGGAATGTAGCAAGATATATTCTGTAAAATAATAAGGAAAGTAATTATGAAAGATGCTTAAAAACAATTTAAAGATAGAATCATAATATCTCCTAGCAGTCTTGGTAAGCTATGATAGTGGGTAAAGAGCTGAAAGTAGTTAAATTGAAGAAAGATTGGTAACCTTATGTATCCACAGGCAAGATTTAAAAAAAAAAAAAAACTCAGTGTCCACCAATGAATGACTGATATAAAAAATGTGCTACATATATAAAATGGAATATTACATGTTCTTATAATGGAAAATTTTTTACATGTTCGATATCATGAATGGATCCTGAAAGATATTACAAGAAGCAAGAAATCACAAAGTTTGAACTCACTCACATAGAATCTTGTGGAAATAGTAAAAAGGTGGTTATGAACAACCAAGTGGAAGCTCAGGAACAAGAGGAATAAGAAAAATGAAGTTGGTAATGGAGTTCAAAGTTCTGGTTATACTGGAAGTTCACGTTTCAGTGCTCTGCATAGTGACCATCATTAACATTGTTTTACATATGCATTAAAAATGCTAAGCAATTTTAAATAGTCTCACTATAAAAATATTAGTGAGCTGAAGATATGCTAATTGCCTAGATTTAATCATTCTACAATGTATATAAGAATCAAAACATGGTATACATAATTATTTGTCAACTAAAAACTGAACAACCCAAAATTATTCTATAATTAAATTAAATTATACTTTTAAATATGTCTATTTTAAAATGCATTATTTTAATAAAGTGCAAATTATTTAAGATATTTTCATGGGTTTTCACAATATGTTAAACATGTTTTTACATCCCACTTACATGAAAATGCATTAGGATTAAAGTACTTTGGAAAGGAAAACACTTTAAAATTCAAATTCTAAATAGCACTGATTCAGATAACTATAACACAAGGAAAGATTATGAGAAATCATGAGATGAACTTTTATATTTTGCAAAAGTTAAAATAGCATTTGAGTATTTCCTTGAGAAGATAAAAAAAGGTTGTCAACAATTAATTACTTTTATGTGGAACTAAAAGAGTCTATAAATAAACTCATCTGAGTGGTCAAACATGTAAAACTATTACATAATCCTAATGACTGAACATGAATTCATTTATAAACTTTTGTATATATCAATCTACATAATTAATCATAATATACATTTAGCATAGGCTAAGGTAGGCAAATGAAAAGGGGCCTGTTTTCTATTTCCCACAGAATTATGGAGAAATATGTATTAGGCAATGAATATCAGAATAAAGGGCAACAGGTTTCCATATTAACAAGGCATTAAAAAAAAAAAAAACAGGATACTTTTGGATACGGAGAATTTCAGATCAAAAGTAATTCCTTAAGCAGTATTTTATTGTAAACACCAACTTGTAGAAAGTCTTGTCGGCTGAGGGAAAGCTCAGCCAGGGAAGCACCTGTCAGTCACACACCTAGGAGTAGTACATCTCCACAACCAATGGAATGGGCCAGTAGGTCTATATTTGTCAAGCAAAAAAAAAAAAAAAAAAAAAAAAAAGATTTAAAAAACGAAATAGCAAACAAAGTGAGGGCAGAGATATGTCAGAGAAAGTCTATTCATACAAATCACATGTCAGTATTTGACTGAAAATAATTTACTTGGTACAGTCTAACTTGTAACCTATTATGATTATAAAATATATGGCTAATTCACTTGAAATAATCTAAGTGACAAATAATAGCCCTAAGAAAAATACAGAAAGATTATTCTAATATCCTCTGTGAATAGGCTATAACATAGTTCTCAAGCTGCTTCTTTATATTTGTTATTATAATCCCACTACATAAGATATCCTGAGATATGAATTATAAACTTTAAAAAGTGGCATTCTAGCACAGTATTATAAGAATCCACACTTTCTAGTAAAAACCATATCATTAAATATAAGCCCCACAATTTCTTTGGATAGCAAGCATAAGCTATGAATATATAACATATAAATCACATGCTGCATCAGTGCTCTATACTGTTGGTGCAAGTAATGTACCTGTTAAGAAAGTAACTACACAGTAGTAACAGCTAATAGCTGAAGGTTTTGTTCTAAAAGACATAATTTCAAATTTAATAGACAAAAAAGAGTAAGAAACTTTCAAATACTAAAAATTAATGCATGCTCAATTAATTAAAAAACTGAATGCCATACCTTCAGGGAGCTAACATACACTATAATTACCACTGAAATATCACCTTTATTCATGTATCAAGTATCTCAAAGATTTTCTTAACAAGTATTTCATGCTTAGTCATATTCCAAACATTTCTGTAAGCAAAGCAGTTAGCTATTTTTATGTTACACAAATTAAAAAAATTATGAGTATTACTGTTTAAGGAACATAATTTGATTTTATGCCTATTCAACATTAAAAAAAGATGATTTTTAAATTTTAAAATTGCCATATGGATATAGTTCATGGAAAATTAATCTCTACTGAAAGCTTGAAGAATTTATTTTAATAAGTGATAAAAGTAACAGATGAAATTTATAGATCATCTATGCATATTTTATTACCGTTACAATTTTTGAATAAAGGTTTTAAGTTCTAGAAAAATAAAGCCTTCAAGAAGACACAATAGAAACACTATTAATTGCAAAAAATTTCTCTTGCTAAATCCACTAGTAACAGTTTTGAATATTTGAATATTTTCATGTGCCAGACAATGTACTCAACAAATTATCACATTTATTTTTAGCCACTTAGCATAATTATTCTCATTTAACTTCTATATCTCATTTCATCTGAAGAGATCATACGGTCAAAATTAAAGCTCAAGTTTGTCTTCTAAATTCTGTACAGTAAAGATGAAGCAAAGGCCATACATTAGAAGTATTTATGTGGGCCGTGAGTGCAGCAGTCTTCAGTGACAAGCAGATGAAAAGCAATGCATCCCCTACCAAAAACCATTTGTAACCAAAGAGGTGTTAGAAAACTGAAGCAACATATTCTTTTCCAGATAATGGATACAGTGTGGCTCATTTACACAACAGAATACTACTTAGCTACTAAGAACAAGGACATCCTGAGCTTTGCAGGCAAATGGATGGAACTAGAAAATATCCTGAGTGAGGTAACTCAGACCCAAAAGGAAATGCATGGTATGTACTCACTTATTCCAAAAAAATGAAATAATTAAAAAAAAAAAAGTACAGAATACCCAAGATACAGTCCACCGAACTCAAAAACCTCAACAAGCTGGAGGGCCCAAGTGGGAATGCCTCAGTCCCACTTGGAAGAGAGAAGAAAGCAACAACAGAGGATGAGAGAGGGAGGGACAATGGAGGGAGAGAACTGGGGAGAGGGGAACCTGATCTGACATTGGGCAAGGGAAAAGGACTGAAGCCCTGAAGGCCAGCAGAAAGAAGGGAAACAGCCATCCTCAGGAAATAGGAGGTTGGGGAATCCTCCAGAATGCGAGGTGAGAGACTCTCAGGACTCAATTGGAGGGACCTTAGATGAAATGCCCAACAGTAGGAAGAGGGAACATACAGAGCCCACCTCCAGAGGAAGACAGGACATCAAGTGAGGGGTGGGGTGGCCATTCCACAGTCACATCTCTGACCCATAACTGTTCCTGTCTGAAAGAACTACAAGGATGGAAATGGAGAGGAACCTGAGGAAAAGAAGGTCCAGTAACAGGCCCAAAGTGGGATCCAGCTTAAGTGGAGGTCCCACTGAGTTTATGGAGTGCTCATAAAAATGGACCTAGCATGACTGCACTCTGGAAGACCCAACAAGTAACCCTGAAAGAGTGAGATGCAGATATTTGCACCCAACCAATGGACAGAAGCTGGTGACCCTATGATTGAATTAGGGAAAGGCTGAAAGAAGCTGAGGAGGTGGGCGACCCTGTAGGAGGACTAGCAGTCTCAATTAATCTGGACCCCCGAGATCTCTCAAGCATTGGACCACCAAACAGACAGCCTACACCAGCTGATGTGAGGCCCCCAACACAATTATAGCAGAGGGCTGCCGAGTCTGTGTTCAATCAAGAAACTGGAGAACCTAACCCTCAAGAAACTGGAGAACCCATGGAGTTTAGAGGTCAGGTTCGGGTGTGAGGTGGTGATATCCATGTGGAGACAGGGGTGTGGGGAGGACATATGGGATGTGGAGCAGTCAGTGGGTGGACCGGGTGGTGGTGGTGAATAAAATCTGGAGTGTAAAAAATTAAATAAATAAATTAATTAAAAAAATGGAATTCTGAGAGTTTATCAAATGTATTCAATGTACTATAATTATAGTGACCTTCTTTTAAGAAATGTACTTATATTTACCGTTAGTTTAATAGACTCATATAGCCATGTTTTTGATTTCTTAAAACATTCCTACTGACTTTTCCTATTTGTTAGTATTAGTCTACTGTACACATGCATACAATTGCCTAATAACCCTCCATAACATTAAAAAAACAGTAATAAGAAACAAAAAAAATCTATTAGCTGGAGGACAGGCAAACAATAAAACAAACTGGTCTTTCATCATTTCTACATTCCCCTTGCTTTGTCTACCTTTTCAATAAGTGTTGTGATGGCTACAGGGTTGACATAAATTCCCTTTATTATGTTTATGTATGTTCCTTGTATCCCTCATCACTCCAGGAAGTCTATCATGTAGGGGTGTTGAATTTTGTTAAAGGCCTTATCAGCATCATGACAGGATCATGTGTGGTTCTTTTCTTTTTGGTTCCTTTGTATGGTGGAATACAATGATAAGACTTTCATATGTTGAGCTATCCCTGAATCTCTGGGATGAAGTCTGTTTGGATGATCTTTTTGATATGATCTTGATTTTATCGAGTATTTTTACATCTATGTACGCAAGTTCAATTGGTCTTTCATGTCAAAAGATTTGTATGACAAACACTTCAAGTGTTTGATGAAAGAAACTGAAAAAATTATCAGAATATGCAAAGATCTCCCATGTTTATGGATCTGTAAGATTAAGAAAGTGAAACTGACTAACGTATAAAAAGCAATCTACAGATTCAACGATACCTCATCAAAATTCCAACACAATTCTTCACAGACCTTGAAAGAACAATACTCAACTTCATGTGGAAAAACAAAAAATCCTAGGATAAATAAAACAATCCTATAAAATGAAAGAACTTTTAAAAGTATCACCATTTCTGATTTCAAGTCATAGGTCAAAGCTATAGTAAAAAACTGCATGAAATTGAAATTAAAACAAGCAGAATGATCAATGGAATTTGAATTGAAGACCCAGACATAAATTTACACATATGTACACCTGAATTTAATAAAGAATCCAGAAGCATACAATGGGGGAAAAAGCATCTTCAATACATGGTGCTGTTCCAAATGACTATCTGCATGTAGAAGATGCAAATAAATCCATATCTATCACCCTACACAAAACTCCAAGTGGATTGAAGTCTTCAACTTAAAACCAGATAACAATGAATCTAATAGAAGAGAAATTGGGAAAGAGCTTTGAACACATTGGCACAAGAGATAACTTTCTAACCAGAACACTGATAGTGCAGGCTCTAACTTCATGAAAGTGGAAAACTATAAGGCAAAAGACACCAACAATATGATAAAATAACAATCCACAGAAAAGCAAAAGATTTTTCACCAGCTCCACATATGAACTCAAGAAACGACATATTAAAAAAACAAAACAAAACAAAAAACCTCTCAAAATGAAATAATCCAATTAAAAAATGAGGTAAAGATCAAAGCAGAGAATTCTCAACAAAGGAATCACAAAAGGCTGAGAAACAAATGATTAATATCCTTAGTTTCAGGGAAATGCAAATCAAAACAATGGCTAAGAAAAAAAGGACTCAAATGAAAGCTAATACTGGTCAGGATGTAGAACAAGGGGAACAAACCTCCATTGCTGGTGGGAATGCAAATTTGTACAGCCACTTTGGAAATCAATATAGTAGCTTCTAAGAAAATGTCTAATCTATCTAACTCAAGAGCCAATTACGGCACTCCTGGGCATATAACCAAAGGCGCTCCATTCTACCCCAAGGACTTTTCCTCAACTATGTTCATAGCAGCTTTATTCATAATAGCTGAAACTAGAAACAACCTGTATGACCCTCAACTGATATGTGGTACATTTATACAATTGAGTATTACTCAGCTATTTAAAAAATAATGAAATTTGGAGGCAAACGGATGGAACTAGAAAAGAAATCATTCCAAGTGAGATAACCCACTATGAAAAAGATGATGCAGAAAAACAAAGATGGTATGAGCTCACTTACATGTGGTTGTTAGCTGCAAAGTAAAAGATAATCATGCTACAATCCACAAACTCAGAGGTTAAGTAACACGAATTGCTCAAAGGGGGATGTATTGATCTCCCTGGTAAAGTATAATAGATCTTGTGAATGAATTGGGGCAGGTGGAGATGGGTACAGCAAGGATCAAGGGGCAGGGGCAGAAAGAGAGTACTGGGAGAGATGACTGAAATTGGGGAGCATTTTGTCGATAAGGTAGCAACCTAGTGCAATGCACACTCCTGGAATCTAGAGGGTAACTCTAGCTATGACTCCTAGTACTGGAGGATGTGGAGCTGGAATTAGTTATCTGTAACCAGGCAACACTTCCAGTAGAGTGAATGGAATACCAATCCAGCCACACAATCTTCAACCTTGCCTGCAAGATGTGCTGGGGGACATAGGAGTGGCCAGTCAATAATTAGTCCAACTAGTGACCCATGCCATGAGAGGGAGCCCATGTCTGACATCGTAGTACCAAGAACCAGAGTGTGGATAGCCCAGAGACCAAGGATAAAATCAAACACACCACCAGCAAACAAACAGCTAAAGAAAACCCTAAAAAAACCAAACCCCAAAATATTAATGAAATGATTCCTAATGATATTCTGTTATACACAGAAGCTTAGCATAATCCTCATCAGAGAGGTTTCCTCCAATTGATTGGAACAGATGCTGAGAATCACAGTCAAACAATAGGTGGAGCTCCGGGAGTCTGATCCCTCTCTTACCTTATCAAGTGAGTCATTAACCATGACTGAGTAAATTCCTACTACTGTTTACTCAGGACTGTGACCTATGAGAAAGAACTGGGCATCAAATTAAAGCGCATCATTTAATAGGTCCACCTACAAGATTTTACGCTGGTGCCCTCCTATTTGTTACCACTGATTCTTTCTACAGTGTCTTAAGATACATGCATGTCCCTTCTGATCAGAAGTCCTGAAGGATTTCTGGGTGCCGTCACTTGACTGAGCTACATAACGGTTTTTGAAGTTTCTAGAATAAAAATTCTGTTTTAATAACATTCTTTATGTCTTATCAAACCGTTTCAGATAATATTTTTCAATTTTGCTGGGAACTTTTTAATGTGTAGTTTTAGTTAAATATTTTCAAATAGAAATATCCTTTTAATGGACAAAGTAATAAGTTTGTATGGTGTAAGTGACTTGCTCCATCACTTACTAGACCATTCTGTTTCCTACAAGTCCAGAAATCATCTAAAGTCATGAAAAAAATATGGTATACCATGAGTTATTTAAATTTGGAAATGGACCACAAACACTGTGACAATGAAAAACATCTTTTCAGTAAAAAAAAAATTGGATGTCTCATTTAGAAAGGTAGACTAAATTTTAGAATTCATTTAGGTTATATGTAAGTAATTTATCATAGACTTTATTGGTTCAACAATGAACGACAAAGGAAACATTAACTATCACTCCAAGGGAGTCATGTAGAAGTAAAAGCAACCCTTTGAGAACAGTACTCTATATCCTATGAAAGTTAATAGAAAAAAAATATTTAAAGACCTACTATTATATAACGAATACCAAATTCTACCTTTTTATATTCATTGATTCAATGTAATATATTAATAATTTCTGATATGATTATATTTTATATACACAGTAAAGCAAGAAGGTAAAAGACTTAGTAAGTTCTTTAATGTTTACATGTGTATAGGTATCTTGTCTGAATTTATGCCACAGCATGGTTCCCTGGTGTGAAAAGAGGTATCAGATTACCTAGATCTGGATCCAGAGATGGCTATGAGTTAGCATGTGGAGGCTGGGAATGAAACCCAGGTACTCTGGGTATATATGCCAAAAGGGCAGAATGTGACTTCATCCACTCTGGTAACTGTCAAAATAGTATAAAGATACCACTGTGATACTGGTAATTACATGCTAATCATGATATAAATTGATATTTTAGAAGCTTTTAAAATTAATTTTTAAATTTACATCCCAAATTCTGTTCCCATCCTAGTTTCCCCATCACAAAGTCCCTCCTCTCATCCCCTCTACCCTTCTGTTTAGAGAGTTGTGTCCCCTGGTTTTATTAGTAACATTTTATTACATTTTTAGTTGTTAATATAAAAATTTAAGACTTATTACCAGTAAAATATTCCTTGCTTCAAGTAGTGAGTAACACTTTCAGTACAGTGGATCAAAATCTTTGTATAATATATCAACTATACTTTTACTGTGTATGTATTGTTAAGGCAGGTAAGACACAGATAATAATCAGAGTCACTATTTTGGTTAAGCAGTTCTTAAATTATTCATTAGTCATTTGTACCACTGTTCTGAACTGCTAACAGAAATTTGCTGATCTTAATTATCTTAGACTATATGAAGATATTTAAAGTTGTGGCTACAGAAGTGGATGCTCACAGCCAGCTATTGGATGAAACACAGGGTCCCCAATGGAGGAGCTAGAGAAAGTACCCAAGGAGCTGAAGGGGGCTGCAATCCTGTAGGTGGAACAACAATATGAACTAACCAG
>NC_034592.1:35810555-35820973 GCF_900095145.1 Mus pahari | reverse complement strand
TGTGTGTGTGTGTGTGTGTGTGTGTGTGTGTGTGTGTGTGTGTGTATGAGTGGGTGCACATTATATGCACACAGTGCCCATGCAGGCCAGAAGAGGGTATCAGATTCCCTAGGATGTGGAGCTATAGCTGGTTGTGAACTGCCAAGAGCATGTCGAAAATGAACCTGGGGGAAGTGTGGAGCAGAGACTGAAGGAAAGGACATCCAGAGACTGCTCCACCTGGGGATACATCCCATATACAGTCACCAAACCCAGACACTATTGTGGATGCCAAGAAGTGCTTGCTGACAGGAGCTTGATATAGCTGTCTCCTGAGAGGTTCTGCCAGAACCTGATATGTACAGATGCAGAAGCTTGCAGCCAATCATTGGACTGATCAAAGGGTCCCCAATGGAGGAGTTATACAGAAAGGACTAAAGGAGCTGAAGGGGTTTGCAACTACATAGGAAGAACAAGAATATCAATCAACCAAACCCACCAGAGCTCTCAGGGACTAAACCACCAACCACGGAGTAAACATGGCGGGACCCATGGCTGCAGCCACATATGTAGCACAGGATGGCCTTGTCTGGAATCAATGGGAAATGAGGCCCTTGGTTCTGTGAAGGCTGGATGCCCCAGTGTAGGGGAATGTGAGGCAGGAGTGGGTGGGTGGGGGCATATTCTCATAGAAGCAGGAGGAGGGGGAATGGAATGGGGGTTTCTGGGGGGGGGGAGTGGATCAGGAAAGGGTATAACATTTGAAATGTAAATAAAGAAAATATTCAATAAAAATATTAAAAAAAAAACAGAAAAAAAAGAAAAAGAAAATGAAGCTGGGTTCTCTTCAAGACAACCAGTGTTCTTAAACACCAAGTCATATCTTCAATTAATATTAAAACATTAAAAAAAATCAGAATAACATTGGCAAAAACAAATTGAAACAAATTAGCCTAAAGTAAATACATCTAAAGGGTAAGTTTTAGATATTAAAACTTGTAACAGCATTAACAGTGGGCTAACAGAAATATTCCTTTTAGTGTGCGAGGAATGTGTGAGGGGAGCACATGAGAGAAAATGCTTCCACTATGAAAGGGGAGCTAACATAAACACTGTTTTTCATGTAAAGAATGTAATCTTTAGGCATCTAATAATAAATTCTATTTTCTCCTATTTTGAACATTTTCATGTGAAGTTACCTATTAATTTCTCCTGGCTAGCTAATAAACCTTTCAATAGATCTTGACTTCTGTTACTGATTCTTTTGAAAAGACCTTTTAAAGAATAAAGCCGGTATATATTTACAATACATTCCTTGTTTCCTTCTAAAGTAGTCATGCATATCTTTAAATCTCCATTTTACTACCTTTTAAATTCCACAAATAGCTTTTCATAGCATATCTTAAAAAATAATTTAAAAAACACTTTATAGACATTATTATGTATTTTAATATTTGCTGAACTAATAAGTGATAGCTATATAATTCTAGTTTTGAGGAAACCTAGTAAGTAAAAGAGAAAAATAATGCATGGCCCATGTGAAGAACAAAGTGTTGAGTCAGTAGGAGTAAAGCATGTACTTGCATGTGGGCGTGCGTGCGTGTGCATGTATGTAGGTCATCAAGCTACACTAGAAGTATCTTTGAGGTTGAAGACAAGTTTTCCACATGTTACCAAAGTCAAACTTTGAAGTCAGAACAGAATATATCAAATCAAGAAGGATATTTCCAGCAAAACAGTTACTATATGAGTTATATAGTACACATTTTTGATGACATTTTCTTTTAGGACAGATTGCAAAAGTTACAGCATGGAGAGTCAATCATATAAGTCATGCAAAAAGCCCATAATAAATCTACTCTATATAGAACAAAAATAAAACCATTAGCAAACAAAATGGGATTAAAGTAGTTTAAAATTTTTTATTATATGTGATTTTTTTAAAAATAAAAATCACATATAATGAATTCACAAAACATCATGTAGCTAGATTAAGTTAGCTACTCAAAGCCTTGCCAAGTCCAAACTCTACATGTGTCAATAAATTAATTTTAGTTTTTAATTATTTATTTCTTTTTATTTTATGTGTATGGGTGTTTTATGTGCATTATGTCTGTGTACATTGTGCGTGCAGAGTCCTTGGAGGAAACTAGAGTTACAGATGGCTCTTAGTTGCTAAGTGTGTGTGTAGAACAAAACCTTGCTTCTTAGCAAAAGCAGTGTGTAAACCTTACCACTGTGCTCTCTCTCTCTAGTTCTCAATGAACTTCTATATGATTAGAATAGCTATTATGAAACCATGGAGGCAAAAAAGAAAACAAAATAAAAAAAAGGCTCACAGAATAATATGCAACAGAACCAAAGAAATAATTACTACAGTCCTAGAGTCCAAGATGGTAGCAGAATCAATTATAATCTGCAATTGAGAGATTAAAATGTGGAAAAGTATGTCTCAGAAATGATGTAATAAAATTTTATATAAAATTATCACTATTTTGATGTTTAAAATATCTTTAACTAATTATATATATATACACACATATATATTTCTTATCTCACCCATATTAGAGGGTATATCTTATGTATTTTTATATATATTTATGAATATATACATATATCTAATAGATCACATTTATTTACAGCCAACCCTAGCACTATCTGGAAATTATCCTAAGCTCCCTGTACATACTCCAAATCAAGATACTTCAGTTCCACTATAATATTTGCTATAATTTATATACATCCTTCCATACGTTTTAAGTCAACTCTAGATGGCTAATAATACTTAGTACAATATATACCATCTATAATATTGCCATGCCTATATTGTTTAGGTAATAATGGTATATGTGTGTGTGTGTGGGGTGTCCATTTCAGGGCTCTGTTTTTTTTTTTTTTCCCTTGCAAATGTTTCCAATCTGTGATTGACTGAATTCATTGATATGGAAAGCAGGACTACAGAAGTCTGACTGCAGTATATAGTTTGCCTTTATATACTATGGAAATATGATTATATCTTTCATTCATTTCCATTTTTCCTTGATTTTCTAATGTTAATGGAATACCAATTTCTTTGTGGGGGGGGATTCCATTACATGTAATATACCTTCCAGATATAAATGATGCAACCCTTTCAACAGTATTAAATGAAAAAATTTTATGTCTTGAAATAGAATATAGTAATGATTGTATATGAAAGAAAAAGATTTGGAAAATGGTAAAGAGATTTCTCATGAACACTTTTAAGGAAGAACTTAGTGGGCAGGAAGGCACTTACACTCAACTTTTAAATCAGTAAGTTTTCATGGCACAAATCTCTCCCTTTTTATATTAAAGTTTCTTTAAGAAAATGCTAGATGTTCCTTAACTAACCTCATTGAGTAGTAACATAACTTTTGCCTCAGGACATCCATCTCTCTTCAGAGTTCATATTTACTGAGATTCAATCAAACTACCTTCCCCAGATCTTCTTTCACCACCAACATTAGATTTATCCCCTACACCTTAGTTCACAGCAGTCTTTTTCATGTACGTATACTTTCTTTAAAACTTTACTTATTTTAAAAGGTCAAAGAATATCTATTAAAATGTGTTTCTTAGGTCAGTGTCTTACATATAAATAGTATGGGGCCCCTTTCAGTTTGCAGGTGGACAATTCTAAATGATCTGCAGAATAAACAAATCCAAAACATACCGCAGTATTATCTTGATATTTGTTGTATAGCTTGGGCTAAGAAAATAAAACTGTCACAATAAACAGGTCAGACTCATTTCTGACTCCCCCAGCCCCTTGTTAAGACTCTGTAATTTTCAGTAGCCAGGCTATAAACAATGTTGTATGCACACTTATTTTTCTTTTACCGTCTACCTTCTGAACAATCTCACAATGTACCCATGCCTCACTTGGATTACACAACAGCTTTCTGAGTTCTTTCACTTCCTAATATTAAAACCTTAAAAAACTACTTATAACAAAGTTCATACTCCTCAGTTTTTTAATACTTTTATAAACATTTCTACACTGCATATTTTATACCTATAAATGTGATAAATAAAATAATTTCAAGTTGCTAGAATTGGAGGTGAAAAATAGGGAAATGAGACCATGGTAGAACAAAAGAGCTGAGTATCACTGGATTTCATTAAGACACACCTGTTTTCATTGCCCACTTAATCTGACCAGTTTGGTCATTTTTGATTTTGCACAGTTAAATAACCTTTCTTATTTTCATGTCATATATATTATAGGAAAGTTACAGAGAAAAGTAAAATAAACTCTCACATGAAAACTGCTCAGAATGAACTTTGTATAAAAGACTTTATATTTACCACTTTAAGCCTAATTATGGTACATTTTCTTACTGTTTTTACTTCTAGATAGAATGATTCTTGTTTTTGTTTTGTTTGCTTCTTGTTTTTGTCTTTTTTTTAAAAAAGATTTTTATTTATTCTTTTTTAATTTATTTTTTATTAGATTTTCTTCATTTACATTTCAAATGCTATCCCCAAATCCCCCTACACTCCCCCCCCCCTCTGCTCCCCAACTCACCCACTCCCAGTTCCTGGCCCTGGCATTCCCCTGTACTGGGGCATATGATCTTCACAATACCAAGGGTCTCTCCTCCCATTGATGACCGACTAGGCCATCCTCTGCTACATATGCAACTAGAGACACAGCTCTGGGGGATACTGGTTAGTTCATATCATTGTTCCTTCTATAGGGTTAATATGAGTACACTGTAACTGTCTTCAGACACACTGGAAGAGGGCATCTGATTNCATTACACATCATTTTGAGCCACCATGTAGTTGCTGGGAATTGAACTCAGGTCCTCTAGAAGAGCAGTCAGTGCTCTTATCCACTGAGCCATATCTCCAACCCATTGCTTTTGTTTTTTGAAACAGGGTTTTGCAGAGAAATTTTAATCCAGTAGCATGGCCTTGGGTAAAGGATCACATCACAAGAACTTCTAGGACTATGTGAAGTGGCTGGAATGCAGACACATCCTAGATTGTGGCTAGAATACAAAACACCCTTAGTACAGTCCTTTAGTCCCTCTGCCTGGAATACAGACATACCCTTAGTACACACACCTTGAATTTTTAACAATGAAGGCAAGGCTAGCTTATGGAAGGAAGCAGCCATGTTTGAAAGTGAAGTCTAATTGAGGAGCAGACAAAATTATCAATCAGAGACGATTTGACAGAATGAGTCACAGACAGAACATAAGAACAGTACATGAAGAGAGGCTTCAGTAGATGAAGAGAGATGAACAGTAGATTCATGAACAACAGTGAGAGAAAAATGTGTGGCATGGTGTGTGGTGAGTGTTATATGTGTATGGCAGTTGTAGCAGGACAGGCTGCAGAGAGAACAAGTGAACACAGAGAGAACAGGTGAAGATAGAACTAGCCAGAGAATGCAAAGCAGCCAGAAGAGTAAAACATATTCATAAAGTATGAAACGAGACAGTAATTCAGTCAGAAGCCTAGAGAAGCCAGATTGAGTCAGTCAGCTTGAGAGATTAGATAATACAGAGGAAAGAAGCTAGTGATAGAACAGAGAAAGAAAAGCTCTGGGCTTCCAAGCCCTGTATGCACTTAGCTTGGGACAGTTTTCATTTCAACTCTTCCTCTGAATAAATAAAAGCAACATTTACAGTTTTTTTTGTTTGTTTGTTTTGTTTTTTTCTGTATAGCCCTGCTACCTGTCTTGGAATTCTGGGTAGACCAGGCTGTCTCTGCTTTATGAAAATTAAAGATTACCAGAGCCCTGTTTAGAATGTTTTTCTAAACAGAGGAAAAGATAAGTTGGTCTATACGAAGAACAGCTGACTTCATTAAGGAAACAAAGAAAAAAGGTAAAAAAAAAAAAAATCATTCTTGTAGTTTTAAGAAAACGAAAGCTTAGACAAATGATACTTAAGCAACCCAAATATAAAAGAAAATTTAAAAAGTTACTTTTTGGGGAAAGGTATTCATTATTAAATTTATAAATACTTGTATTTTCCTAAGGTAAAGAACAATTTTTTGATAGTCTATCCACAGATAGAAACTTATACTGTCATATCATTTTGTATCTCTCATTTTCATATTGCTATTTTAATACAACCTGTTTCCTTCCTGCCAAAATATCTTTAATCACATATGATTTTTGCATTAGGTAATTAGAAAAATATATTGAAATTAAAAAATTAATGAGGATTTGAAGAGAGGAGTAGGGAGACTTAATACAAGAAAGAACTTCATGGTAACTATTTCCTATGTTCTGCATCTTTATAATATTTTACTTCTGTATTAGGGTTATATTCCAATGGATGTTCATAAAAATTTTAGTACCTATTACAATTGAGGTTAAATCTAAAGTTTTCAAACAACACCACAGTAAGCATTCTTCTATAATGCAAGGATATGACCTTGAAGCTCTCCTAGTGACTCTGCATTATTTCATTTTAAACTTTTTCACATTTATGACTCAATCATAACAAGGAGTAAGACAATCATAATATTTTATTCCTTCAATTTATAATCAAAGTAATTTTCAGAAAGTGATGTGATTGACTAACTATGATAAAATGGCCTATAGAAAATAGCTTTACATCTGATAAGATAGCCATAATTAATCTGGACCCTGAAAACAAGCATATTGCTTTTCTTTGCTATTCACTAGGGTTCTCTAAGTAAAACGTCTGGGTGGTTGTAAGAACATGATCTATGTATGAGTGAAGCTGTGTGAGGAAATGCCAAGAGAACAGAACAAGAGTCCTATGACCTCAGCTCTGTAAGTACAAAATTATTCTTGGAATGAACTTTTGTGTCCCTCCCATATATAGTATATAGTAGTGAGTTCACTTTAGATTATTCAGTACAACTGCTGCTGTTTTATTTTGTTTATATGCCTCTATAAAAAACCCCACAAAACCCCATGTTTTTGCCAAGTGTGATTTGTGCTTGTGACTATAAAATTTACTGAGTGATTCTTCTTAAGCATCAGAGAATAGGTTGTCTGATGCTCTGAATAAAGCTGGCTATTGCGTGAGAATTTAGCTCAATTCATTTTAGGCCCAGCTCTCCTAGGCTCACGTCACCAATGGGAGTAGTAACAGGTAACTATGAAGAAAAGCCAGAAGATGTGCTTACCAAACTTTTAAGGCTTAGAAAATAAAAAGTCTTTTAAGAGGAAATGTTTCTAAAATTTAAGTCATTTTTAGAAAATGGCAAAGTATAAACAAACAAAGCTAAGTTAACACTTCCCCAAATTGTATTTTTTTCTTCTTCCTCCCCCACCCCTGCTGCGGCTTTTTCCTTTTTCTGTTTAACAGCTGGCTGTAGTTTTCTTATAATTTATTACTCTAACTTAATATGCTTATATCAGTAAGGTTTTGCTTTCTTTTTACAAAAAAAATATTTATTTACATTCCAGTCATTGCCTCTTCCCCAGTCCCCCCCTCCCACACTTCTTCATCCCATCCCTCCTCACCCATAGGGTTTCACCATGGCTGTCCCAGAACTCACAGAGGTCTGCCTGCCTCTGTCTCTCAAGTGCTGGGACTAAGGATGTGTGCCACCACCGACTGACCAGCTATTCTTCATTTTTAAAAATTATACCAAAATGATAAGTATACCATTCACTAACTTTTCTAAAAATAACTTCCCAAAGTGGTAACAAATTTTGTACTAAATGGTTTCTACTTGTTGCAAAGTGAACATTGTCACAGACCTTCAATATTGTACACAGTAAGTATGAAGGAAGATCATATGAACTTCTTTGCAAATCATGGTTTTTAGTACTTCTTAAAAATAGTTTTAAGTGATACTTCTTTTAAAAATGTGCAGTTTTCAATGTTTGTTATCATTGCGTACTTTGTCATTCACTTAAATTTGTTTTTCATTAGCTTAAATTTGTTTTTCATTATATTCTACTTACAGTTTGTCAGTCCCTATTCCTGAATTTGGAAAAAGAAAACAACTTTCAATCTAGGTTTAGAAATCCTAAGAAACCCAAGTTCTGCTACCAGCTCTCAACCTCAGTCATCTGGTGAGTGTTTAAGGATTTGGATCGACCTGATGCTCCATTACACCAGATTACTTTAGCATGTAGAAAGTTGCCCTATTCTCACTATTATATGGTTTCTTTGGAAGTTTGCTTCTAATATACAGCTGAGAGCTTAATTTTTCTAGTCATACATACCCTTACCTTCTGAGTTACAGTTGGGGTTCAGATAGGTTTATGACCTATGCTTCTTTTTTTTACTTTCATAGTCAGTCAATGCCCTAGAACTGTTACTTTTTTTACTTACAAAGTATAGAAAGTAAGTTGTACTTTATCCACTGGGAACTTTGCTGTATTAAAGTCATTCTTGCTTTTAAGCACCTGATCACACACTTGAAACAGTGATTTTTTTTTTTTTTTTATTTACTACTAACACTTAAGCTCTCTAATTGTTAACAAGGATAACACACACTTGGAAACTCATCACTCAGAAAGTGAAGGAATGAAAATACTGAATTCAAGCTAAAATTGGGCTATGAAGTAGGACTCTATCAAAAAGCAAAGTAAATAGATAAGCAGTTAACATCCAGTTTGGCCTCATTATGTGTATAGAGAAACCACTTGTTAATTTCTTTTTCAGAAAATTGTGAGTTAAGTGTACCTTATTCTGTTATAAAGAGTGAAAATGTTTCATTTTATTCTCAAAGGAGCATGATAATGTTATTTTTGATGCCAGTTTTGAATAAGAGGCAAAGAGAATGCCAGCAATCTTCCCAGGGTTTCAAATAAAAATGAAACTGAATTAAAAACTAATTTCTATAGTATACCGAGTCTTGGATATTTTTTAGCATACAAAAACTATGCTGACCATTTTAGACAAATTTTATCAATAAAGCAACACTCAGCATTTTCTGTATATTAAGATGAAGCTTAAATTATTTTTCAAACCTTTATTCAAGTGTAGCCTATATTCTGTCACCTAATTCAAGGTTAAAAATTCATTTATTATAAAAAAATATGTGTCAGGGGGCTGAAAATATGGCTCAGTGCTCAAGGGTGCTTGGTGCTCTTGCAGAGAATATAAATATTTCCAGCATCCACATCAGTGGCTCACAACTCCTACCTCTACCTCTAGCACCAGGGGACTTGATTCTCTCATTCTGGTCTGTGTGAACACCTGCACACATATGGTGTACATATATACAGGCACACACATACACATCCAATAAAAATTAATCTTTAATAACAATTATCACCCATTGTCAAACAATTGTTTCCCCCATGACTCAACCTGTTCCCAACTATTCAATAATTTAAGATACTGTTTTTGAACAAATACTTGCCTATGTGGATATTTGATTAAGAATTATGTAGCTGGGCGTGGTGGCGCATGCCTTTAATCCCAGCACTCGGGAGGCAGAGGCAGGCAGGCGGATTTCTGAGTTTGAGACCAGCCTGGGCTACAGAGTGAGTTCCAGGACAGCCAGGGCTATACAGAGAAACCCTGTCTCAAAAACCAAAAAAAAAAAAAAAGAAAAAAAAAGAATTATTATGTAATATCAGATCTTGGGAGATGGGTTAGCAGTTACAAGCACTTGCTACTGTTCTTTAGGTGGACCCGCACATGAGGTCTCAAAACCATTTATAACTGCAGTTCCCCAGGTACAATGCCCACTGTTGACATCCATGGGCAATGTATACATGTGATACGTAGACACATGTGCAGTGAGAACCCTTTACATATAAATTTAAAAAGAAAACTATTTAAAAGAATCGTATAAATGTAGTCTTTTGGTTCTAACTCATTTCACTTATATTTTGAATGTTAATCTGTGTTGTAACATGTGTCTTCACTTCATTACTTTCACTGACAATATTCCAAATTTGCACAGATAATATTTGGTTCATCTAATAATTTGTTGAAATTTGGGTTTTTGCATTGTAGTCATCGTTGTCACTGTTGTCGTCATCATCATCATCATTAATAATGCTTCTATAATGCTATGTACAAGGTACATTTTGTGAAAAGTTGTTTTGCTTTCTATGAGATAACTACGCAGCAGTAGAATTAAGTAACATTATATCTAAGAATTTTAGAAATTTTGAGAAGCTATATTTCCAACACTTACATTTGAGAATTCCAGTTCCTCTACATCTTCATGAAGAGTTGTTAGTATCCTTTAATTGTAAAGACTTGGTGAATGTGAAATTGTGTTATGGTTTTAATTGGCATTCCTCTACCAATGTTGACTGTGCTTCTTTGCTGTTTGAAAACGTCTATAGAGGGGTTAAAAAGATGGCTCAACAATTAAGAGAACTTGCTATTAAGAAGTAGAACTGGCAGCTCTCATGTAGAAGAATGAGAATTGATCCATTCTTATCTCCTTGTACAAAGCTCAAGTCTAAGTGGATCAAAGACCTCCACATAAAACCAGAGACACTGAAA
>NC_034592.1:35799683-35809340 GCF_900095145.1 Mus pahari | reverse complement strand
ACTCGTGTCTCTAGCTGCATATGTAGCAGAAGATGGCCTAATCAGCCATCATTGGGAAGAGAGGCCCCTTGGTCTTGTAAACTTTATATGACCCAGTACAGGGGAAGGCCAGGGCCAAGTAGTTTGAGTGGGTGGGTAGGGGAGCAGGGGTGTGTGTGGGTGAATATAGGGAACTTTCGGGATAGCATTTGAAATGTAAATAAAGAAAATTAAAAAAAAAAAAAAAAGAACCAGAGAATGTAGTACATTTATACAATGGAGTACTACTCAGCTATTAAAAACAATGAATTTTCTTAGGAAAATGGATGGATCTGAAGGTTATCATACTGACAAAAGAACACATATGATATGCACTCACTGATGAGTGGATATTAGCCCACAAACTTAGAATACCCAAGATAAAATTTGCAAAGCACATGAAACTCAAGAAGAAGAAAGACCAAAGTGTGGATACTTTATCCCTCCTTAGAATGGGAAACAAAATACCCATGTAAGGAGTTACAGAGACAAAGTTTGGAGATGAGACGGAAGGAAAGGCCATGCAGAGACTGCCCTATCCAGGGATCCATAGCATAACCAACCACCAAATGTAGACATAATTGCATATGGCAGCAAGATTTTGCCGACAGGACCCTGATATAGCTGACTCTTGTGAGGCTATGACAAGTGCCTGGCAAATACAGAAGTGGATGCTCACTGTCATCTATTGGATGGAACACACAGCCCCCAATGGAGGAGCTAGAGAAAGTATCCAAGGAGCTAAAGGGGTCTGTAACTCTATAGGAGGAACAGCAATATGAACTTAACAGTACCCCCTGAGCTCGTGTCTCTACCTGCATATGTAGCAGAAGATGGCCCAATCAGCCATCATTGGGAGTAGAGGCCCTTGGTCTTGCAAAGATTATATACCCCAATACAGGGGAATACCAGGGCCAGGAAGTGGGAGTGGGCGGGTTGGAGAGCAGGGTGGGGGATGGTATAAGGGACTTTTGGGATACCAGTTGAATTGTAAATGAAGAAAATATCTAATAAAAAAATCGAGGAAAAAAAAAAAAGAACCAGAGGTTTTTTCCCCAGCTCATACCACTTACAATTCCAGCTTCAGGAAATCCAATACCCTTCTCTGCCTCTGTGACACACATATACATGTGCATATATAAACACACACACACACACACACACACACACACACACGTACTTATATAAAAACCTGTTGTATATCTAATTATTTAAAAACTTTTCCAACTTTTTGGTTAGGATAATTATTATTGCTTTTTAGCAACTATTTGTAAATATTGACTAAAACTCTATATCAGGTATTTGATTTCTCAAATGCATGTCTTTTGGATTTCATTATGGTATCATGATGTACAAATTATAGCTTTTAGAATTAGCTGGAGAATTATCACATTCAAATATTAATTGATATGTTATCCATGATAGGTAAGTGCTAGTGAGACAAATATTTAAAAACATTGGTAAAAATACACGTTAAACACCAGCTGAGTAGGCCTAGGGAAACATATGCCTAGATGCCAGCTGAAAATGCAACCAACAGTCAGGACAGTATGTCTCCAATGGAGCCCAGCAACACTATTTCAACAGATCCTAAATATTCCAACATGGCTGAAGACACCCCCACCCCTGAAACCCTTAAAACAACCTGTATGAATATAATAGCAGTCCTAAAGAACAAATAAATTCCTTACAGAAAATCAGGAAAACAAGCAAATCTTGTGAAGAAATTAATTAATACAAAAAGAAATCCACGAAAACACATAAAATCAGTACAAGGACATGAATAGAACTGCTCAAGACCTGAAGATGGAAGTAGATTAAATAAACAAAGTCTAAACTGAGGGAAATCCACAAGTGAAAATTTCAGGAATTCCAACAGGAACTACAGAGACCAACATCATTAAGAGAATACAAGAGCTGAATATGAGAATCTCAAGCATTTAAGACACTATTAAGAAACAAAAAACAAAATGGATACATCAGTCAAAGAAAATGTTAAATCTAAAAAGCTCCTGATAAAAACATCTAGGAAATCTGGGACAGTATGAGAAGGCCAAATCTAAAAATAATAGGAATAGAAGAATTCTAGCTCAAAGGTCCAGAAAATGTTTTAAATAAAATCATAAATGAAAATTTTCATAACCTAAAGAAGGAGATGCCTAGAAAGGTTTATGAAGCACAGAAAACACTAAATAGATTGGACCAGAAAACAAAGTCACTTTGGTAGGAACTAGAAAATATCACCCTAAGTGAGGTAACACAGTCACAAAAGAACATACATAGTATATACTCACTGATAAGTGGATATTACACAAAAAGCTCAGAATACCCACGATACAATTCACAGACCATATGAAGCTCAAGTGTGGATGCTTCAGTCCTACTTAGAAGGGGGAACAAAATAATCATAGGAGGTAGAGGGTAGGAGGGACTCAGGAGGAAGAGAGGAAGGGAAAAGAGGGGGCAGGATCAGGTACGGGAGGAGACAGGGGCAATGTACAGGGTCAGGAAATTGAACAGAGGTATGTAGCAATGGGGGATAAACATCTGGGGGTAGCCACCAGAAACTCCCAGAAGCTAGGAAAGCAAGAGCCTCCCAGTACCCAACAGGGATGACATCAGCTGAAATGCCCAAAAAAGGGGAGAGAGAATCTGTAGAGAGACCATATCCAGAGGTTAGCCATGGCCCAGATTGAGGGGTGGGACCACTCTCCGATCAGCAAAATTTTAACGCAGAATTGCTCCTGTCTAAAGGAAACACAGGGACAAAGAATGGAACAGAGACTGAAGGAAAGGCCATCCAGAGACTGCCCTACCTGGGGATCCATACCATATGCAGCCACCAAACCCAGATACTACTGCAGATGCCACAAAGTACTTGCTGAGAGGACACCTGATACTGTCTCCTGAAAGGCTCTGCCAAAGCCTGACAAATACAGATGTGGATGATCGCAGCCTACCACTGGACTGAGCATAGGGACCCCAACAGAGGAGTTAGGGGAAGGACTGAAGGAGCTGAAGGGGTTTGCAACCCCATAAGAAGAACAACAATATCGATCAACCAGATCCACCCCCCCCCACCAGAGTTCCCAGGGACTAACACATCAACCAAAGAGGACACATAGAAGGACCTATGGCTGTAGCTCTGTATGTAGCAGAGGATGGACTTATCTAGCATCAACAGGAGGGCAGGCCCTTGGCGTGTGAAGGCTCCAGTGTAGAGGAATGCTAGCGTGATGAGGTGGGAGTGGGTGGGGTGGGTAGGGGAACACCCTCAAAGAAAAAGGGGGAAGGGATGCGATAAGGGGTTTGTGGATGCAAATTGGGAAAGGGGATAATATTTGAAATGCAAATAAATAAAATATTCGATAAAAAAGAAAAAAAAGATGCTAAAAAACCCCAAATTAATTAAAACACTAAACATACAGAACAACAACAACAACAAATATTAAAAGCTGCAAAGGAAAAAGGCCCAATAACATATAAAGGAAGATCTATTGGAATTATACCTGACTTCTCAAAGGAGACACTAAAAGCCAGAAGGTGATGGGGACATGTACTACAAACTCTAAGAGACTATAGATCCTAGCTTAGGCCACTATTATACCCAGCAAAACTTTCAGGTTCCATAGATGGAGAAAATAAGACATTCAACAATAAAAACCTAAGTTAAGCAATATCTGTGTACAATTCCTATTCTACAGAATGTGCTGAACAGTGGTTCTCAACCTCCTTAATGCTATGGCTCTTTAATACAGTTCTTCATTTTGTAATGACCTCCACCCATGAAATTATTCTTGTTGCTACTTCCTAATTACAATTTTGCTACTGTTATAAATCACACTGTAAATATCTGAGATACAGGATGATTTTAGGTGATCCTTGTGAAAGGTTCATTTGACCGCTGCCCCCAAATGAATAGTGACCAACAGTTGGAAAATACTGTGATAGAAGAAAAAAAAATAACATAAGAGGTTAATTATAACCATGGAAAAACAGGCCATCTTCTGCTATATATGCAGCTAGAGACACAAGCTCTGGGGGTGCTGATTAGTTCATATTGTTTTTTCACCTATAGGGTTGCAGACCCCTTCAGTTCCTTGGGTAATTTCTCTAGCTCCTCCATTGTGGTCTCTATCTAAACAGAATTCTTAACTGAGAATGAAATGCTGTGAAAATACTTTAAGACATGTTCAACATCCTTAGCCATCAGGGGAATGCAAATTAAACATGGGGTTGAGGAAAGGAATATGGGAAGAGGTAGGTAGAACTGAATGTGGGCAGGGAAAACCAGTATAGCAGACACTTCCTAAAATATATGATGACAATCCTGATGAAGTTTCCAATAAAGATGGAGACGGAACCCTATTTGACCATGCCTTGTTACCAAATGAAGCTTCCAGTGCCAAGACTGGGTTATACCAAAGGGGCCCCACACAAAGTCCCAAACAACTTAGGCTGTTGGCAAGACAATAGGCTGCTGTCTACAAACTGACAGCAAGCACCCACTGTTGAAGAAAGCACTCACATAATTCACTGACTATGAAGAGGTATAGCTGGTGCCTATAAGAATCTTTATGCCTGTGTTCTAGTGCTTTTGGTACAGGAAAGGTATTCTGAAGGCTACCAACAGAGAAGCATAAACACCAACCTAGCCATATACCCTTTGATCTACAATTTGCCCTACCTAGAAAATATGCTAGAGTAATGGTGGCATGAAGCTTGTAGGAGTAAGCTACATAAGCTCCACTCCATGAGACATAACCCACGCACTGCACTACCTAAACAACCGAAAACCAAAGACTAGATAGACTAGAGACCCAGAATAAACCTCCAAAGTACTGGTCTTCTTTTTATTATGTTAACAATAAAAATGAAACCAAATGATATTCTGCTATACTCATAGATCCATGTTTAATTGAACCATTCTCTGGAAGATTCCCCTTGTAGCAGATGGGAACAAATATTGAGATCCACCACATTTTACACACATGCACACATAAATGCACACACACATTTGTGTCCCCCTCCCCACACATACAGGGAGGGGGAGTCAGAGCAGTGATGGGGGAGAACAGACCAACTGACTGACCCTGGAACACACAGATCTAAATGTGATGTCTCCATCAATTCTCTCCCCTCAGAGCTCACAGACCCTTGAGGAAGAGAAGGTGGAAGGAGTGTGGGAGCCAGAGGAGACATCAGAAGCCAGCAAGGCTCATATGAACTCATGGATACTGAACATAGGCACAGGGCCTATGTTGGTCTGAGTATATATTATGGCTTTCAGTTTAGTACTTTTATGTGACTCCTGAGTGTGTGAACAAGTGAGTAATTCTTGTGCCTTGTCTTGGGCTCTTTTCCTCCTTTGGATTAACCCTGTGAAACTTTGATTTCGTGGTTATTGTCTTGTATATTTTCTTTAAAAAAATGAAATGGGAACAGATTTAAGACAAGGGCAAAAACCCCCAACAAATCTTTAAAGAGAATGAAAAAAATATATGTTAAATTAACATTTGCTAGAATACTGCATTAGCATTACAATTAAATGGAGTATGTTTGCCTACGACAGATATCTTTAGGACACATTGTGTTTTTGTCCACCTATTCTGGCAAAATTTCAGGATCAATTTGATATTTGGCCTTTCCTAAGGAATAATGTGTTTATATTTCCTGTAAAATGAGTACAACTGAAGAATTACTAAAATACCAGATAAACTATGAAAACATTATGTACAAATTTACTGATCAGCCACCAAGAAAGTTTAGAACAATACATATGAGCTTAATAAAGCCTGTAACACTTGATGCTAAGTCAAAAATTTTAAGGCTTTTAAAATTTTAAACAACATGAAATATTTGCTAAATCCAAAGCTTGAGAATTGAGTTATCTAAAAGTAGACCATCTACAGTGCTGAAATCAGAAAGCATTACCCACTTAATGTAATAAGCATAACCACATAAAGTGATAATGAGAATACTGAACACATACAGTTTATTGTATTCTTATTGCTTCAAAGATATTAATTAATCATGACAAGCAATCTTTAAATAGCTCCATTGTAATAGTGAATGGATTGACCAAGTAATCTGCTCAAAATTACCTGAGTGAAAAGGTACCTTCCAACAGCAGGTTTCTACAGACTAAGCACCGTGCTTAGTGGTAGTCCCCTACTCCTAGTTTGGGTCTTTCCCGATGGGAAACACAGGGGAAATTGCTTCTAAAACTTAGGGCCTGTGTAGGAAAAAAAAAACTCTTTTAAAAGCTATAATCCCAACTTTTCTCACTGAAATCTGCAATCTGAATATCCCCTGCTTCTTCAGGCTATAAAGTCTTAGGCTAAGCATTCAAAGTGGTCCTATATTAATAGAATTTTATAATACTTGTTCTTGAGCATTTTAAGAAAATACATTCTTTTCTAAATTCTACTTTAATTACAAATATCAAAATATTTTCAAATATCAAATTCAAAGAAAGATGCACAATGTAGTATAAAATAAATGTTTATAAAATATAGAACATTATTTGTATAATAAAATTTGACAAGTCTATGCCTAAGATGTTAGCATTAGTGATTACACTCTATACATATAGGATGACTAATATGTTTCAACATTAGTCCTAATAGTCTATAAGTCCATGACCTTTAACATGGGAAAATCACTATTCTACAATCACAGAGGATGAACCTTAAAGCAAAAGAACAAAATCTAGCGAATAGTATGAGAAGCTAGCTACTACAGTACAACTGAAAGTTAGTAACAGAACCATAATTGAAGGCATAATAGACCACACCAAATAAGTCTTTTGAACTAAAACCTATGTAAAACAATATGAAGAGACCTTGCAGATGCCTGAATGAGAATTCAAGGACGAGAAGGAAGCAGAAAGAATGGCAACATCTTTATATCCTTTCAAAAAAAAATTCTTGAATTCAAACATTCAAGAATCTCAATGAGTCTCAAAGCCCAATAAATGAAAAGACTATTTTATGTTACTATAATAAAACTACAGAGAATGAAAGTAAAGTCAAGATCTTAAAAGTAAACATTACTATTCACTCATGTTGGCAGTACAGACTGGTGCGTTTGGTCACTATGAAAATCAGTTTGGAGGTTCTTCCAAAAGCTAGAACGAGAACCATATGACAGAACTATTTCATTCTTTCGCATAAGTCCAAAGGACATGATATCCTACTATTGAGATACTTGTTTGGTCAGATTTACTTCTGCTCTATTCAAAATATGAACGTAATGAAGGTAAGAATATTAGATGCTCGCCAAGTGATGAACTTGCAGATAATGAAAATGAAGTATATAAACACAAAAGAATTGTATTTAAATTTGAAGAAGATGATATCATAAAATTTTTTGGAAAACAGAATCAGGAAATATAAGTATAATATAAGCTATGATCAAAAAGATCATATGTCACATTCTCTATTATGTATAAATTCAAAATATAAAAGGTTTCAATGTAACCTTGCTATCGTAGTTACTTTTCTATTGTTGTAAAAGGACACATTGACCAAGGCAACAACATATAAAGATTTTATTAGGGCTTACAGTTGAGCACCTTCTCCAAGAAAACCACATCTCCTAATCATTCCCATACAATTCCACACACTAGGGACCAAGCATTCAAATATATGATCTATGAGGCCATTCTCATTCAAACCACCCCATTTGAGTAATCCTAGAATCCAGGATGGTAGAAAGGAACCGTTAGGTGAAGGGTAGAAGGAGCACAAGAAGAGTCTCATAGGACAAAGGTGCTATAAAGGAGAAAAGGGAACGATGGGGTGGGGGAACCTAACTGGGGAAGGGTTAATGCAGAGGAAGAGGGATAACACCAAGGAATTCTAGAAAAGCTATTGTAAATCTATTATTTGATAAGCATATTTAAAAATATATATACATGTACACAAACACACACATGCACACATACAGATACACACACTTACACAATTTTAGGAGTTACTCTACACCGTGGGATACTGCTTCCTTCTAGAGTCATGGACTATCTAACTCTAACACCACCACCACCACCACCACCAACAAAAACAACAACAACAACAACAAGCAGTAACTTGTTGTTTAGAAGGTTTAAGTGAGTCTTGAAAAATATAGGTTCTTGCCAGTGCTCTTGCCTGCTTGGTAGAGCATGCAGGCAAAGCCCTATTGCTGAAGACACAACACAATCTGGTAACAGGGCCAGAAGAAATCAAACTGGTACTGTCCTGGAAGCTTCCTACATGAGGAGTTGGTATCAGTGTCTGGTCTAGCTAAATAAGCCACCAAGGGAGAAAAGACACCAATAGTGCTACCCATCTGTAAAGTCTGTTGTATTAGTTATTTTTCTGTTGCTATGCTTAGACATGTGTAACTAATAACAAGAAATGCTTATTTGGGTTCATGTTTCCAAAGAGGTAGAGTCCATCATCATCATGATAGGGAAGATTGACAGCAAGCAGGTATGAAGGCTGGAGCAGCTAGAAGAAAACTTGTTTCTTAGGCCATAAAATGGAAACAGAAAACAAATTGAATGTCTTAAGGCTTCTGAAACTTCAAATCTTCCAAATGACAAACACTCTAGCAAGGTCAAATCTTCTAAACCTATCTAAATATCTCCACCAACCAGAGACCAAGTATTCGCATGCAAAGACTTTGGGGATACCTCATTTGAAACAGACCTATAAACTATAAAAATGACCGACCAAACGATACTATCTCCAATTACTCAGTAGTTGTAGCTTGGTAGTAACCAATAGCTGTCTAATTGGACCTAGGCCTATGTAATAGATACTATAAACCTAATCAAGAACTTGTGGGTTGTGTGGCCTTAATTCCGACAGGAGAACCCACTAATATCATTTTGAGAAGTTATAATAACTTACAAGTATCTTCTAAATACTTATTCTTATGCCTATACAAAAGTGCAGCTCTATGCATCAAAGCATCCTTTTGAGACTGTCAGACAGAGATCCACAGCTGGTCACAATTCAGCAACCATTAGATGCTCAGACTATATAGGAAATGTATAACCTAGTACTTAAAGGTAAGACTCAGAACATTGTGGTACAGGGGACAAAGATCCTGAGGACAAAGAATCAGTGCTGAACACAATGGGGATGTTGTACCCATGAACTCTTAATAACATGATTACTTGAAGAAGACCATACTAGTTGTCCTGTCAATACTGACAGAAGATAACTTCAGATGGCCTGATACTAGATGAATAGCTATCAATACTAAGTGATACTGAAGGAAGAAAAGCAATCAGTTTTCTTCACAGACACTTGCCCAAGAGTGAGTTTTCAATATTAAGCATGTTTTCATAAACACTACATTAGTTGTATTCAATAGGCTGAGCATGTGTATCTGTGAGCATATACATATGTATGTATGTGTGTGTCGGTATAGGAAAGGGAGGAGGGGAAATGATGTAAAGAAATGATGTAAAGAAAGTGCACTTATAAATAGAATTCTCAAAAAATAAAGTACATCAGAGACAAAATTTAGAGCTAAGATGAAAGGATGAAGGATGGACTATCCAGAGAGTACCCCATTCGGGAGTCCATCCCATCATCAGCCACCAAACCTAGATACTAATGCTCATGCCAGCAAGATACTGCTGAA
>NC_034592.1:35772015-35798973 GCF_900095145.1 Mus pahari | reverse complement strand
CTCCAGATACATCCATTTGCCCAAGAATTTCATAAATTCATTGTTTTTAATAGCTGAGTAGTACTTCATTGTGTAAATGCACCAGGTGAAAGGCAACTTCATAAAATTTAATTTAATTCAATATTTTAAAGGGAATACTATTACACATTCTTATATGTGATTTTTTTTTGTGTGGTAAAAGTTAACAAAGCAAGCCATTTTACTATTGGTAACTACTTGAAAGTCTTTACATTAAAAATAAAAGTGCATTCCAGAAATAAAAAAAAGAAAAAAAGAAAAAAGAAATTCACTCTGTAATTTTTTATACCAGAAAAGCTTACTACAAATAAAAGTAAAACACGATTATTTAGAGATAAAGATTAAGAGGATCTATTACTCTAGTGCCTAATATACTTTCAGTCACATGGTAAATAACAGATCTGAAATACTAGACATCTGATAAGAAAAAAATGGTAAATATATGTAAAAATAAAACCAACCTTAAAATTATAAAATAATTAGAAATATTTCATATGCTTTAAACTGACAAACAACAATATAAAAATTAAGAAAGGGTGGATAGCTAAAAATTTTTGGCCTAAGGGTGTTGTTTTGCTTGGCTAGGTAATAAAAATATGCATATAACTGTATAGTACACATGATGACATTTCTAGGGTGATCATCTAAAAATAGAGTCCTTAAGTACCACAGTATAAAAACAGAAAGCCAATGTGTGTGTGTGTGTGTGTGTGTGTGTGTGTGTGTGTGTGTGAGAGAGAGAGAGAGAGAGAGAGAGAGAACAAAGAAGAAAAAGAGATTAATAAAAAAGACTAAGGACAAATAAATGTGGGAAAATAAAAACAAAATACTAAAAATATAAGGAAAGGATATTAAAAGTCAAAAGGAAAAAACCATGTAACATAGAAAGGCAGGCTTATTAGAAGAAAACCTTGGCTGTTCACTGTAAACTCTGAAAGTCAGCAAGGTATGCATCATGGGTGCTCTGCAAACTGATAGATCATAGAAGCCAGCGTAGACTACATACACTGTAAAATTATAAATCACCGTAGACAGAGAAAGAAAAACATTGCACTTACAAAACCAAACCTAAGTAACTCCTGGACACCAATTCAGCTCTACAGAATGTACTAGAAAGGAAACTTCTGAGGAGATTAATTACACTTAAGAGGACACGTAATCCAGAAACAGTAAATCAAAAGAGTGAAAAAATAACCACACTGCCACATCAAAATAACAAACATCAATAAACACTGCTCACTAAAAATTCTCAATACGATGATCTCAACTCCTCAATCCAGACTAACAGACTGGATTAGAAAAAAGGATTCATCGTTTTTCCACTACTCTTGGGCATATACTTAAAATGACTCAATATCAATTATAGATATATTAGTTCATCCATGTTCATTGCTGTTCTATTCACGATAGCTAGAAATTGGAATCAGCCTAGATTCCACTGACGAATGGATAAAGAAAATATGGTACATTTACATAATGGAATATTATTCAGAAACTAGTAAAAATGGAATTAGAAAGTTTTACACATAAAAGGATACAGCTAGAAATAATCACCCCAAGTGAGGTAAATCTGTCTAAAAAGAGAAGTATTTTATATATTCTTCAATGTAGACATTCACTCCTGAGTTTTCAGTATATTTGATACAATCCGAATAACCAAAGAGATTAGATACTTAGTAAGGGACTAAATGGGAGGAAGGGATTTCCCAAGGTGGGGAAAAAGTATATAGTCTTTTGTGGAGATTAAGGGGCAACACGGAGAATTAAATAGGGAGGGGGAAGAAAGATAAGAATCCATGAGAGAATAAAGCGAGGAAGAATTAATATACAGGGAGAAAGTCAATATGGAAAACTATTACTAGAGAACTTTTCTAAAACATATACAGGACCCATAATATGAAAGGAATCTTCAGGGAGTTGCCAAACAACAGGGGAGACAATACCCAAATTAGAGTAATCTAATGCCAAAAGTAAAACCTCCAGTGCCAGGAATGGGTTAATCTTGTTGAGTCACTGGCTAAAGGGATCTCATGGAAACCATATAATATGACAGGCTAATGTCAAAGGTATTGGTTGTTGTCCATAAATTGATGTTAAGTGATGCAAAAGACAACACTTAACTTATGTTATCAAACATTTACAAGTTGAGCTATTGCATAACTATAAGCTTTACCTCTACTGACTACTGTTCCTGGTACTACATGTACACAGCATGGTACTAAAGGAGGAAAGTCTTCATCAGTATTACCCAACAGCTTTTGCCTGTAAGACTCACCAGTGCAAAAGGGCACAAGTGTTATGGGAATGACCACCCACACTTTGCTTGGATTTATGGTTTCAGTCAGTGCATGAGGAGGCCTTTTTCAGGTCTGTAATCTTGAGATTTGATCAAAATGAATAAAAACAACAACCCATTCAATTGCAAGCTGAGTTCAAACTTCTTGGAATATCTTTGAGGTATGACAAGGATTGAATATGATAATGAAGTTAGCATTAAGAACTGATACTGGACTTTTAAACTTTTCTTCTAAATTTAATTCAGAATTTCTTATACCATTTTAAAAGCAGGATAGACAATGCATGAGCTAAGAGAATAATTAAAGTTTCTTCAAATTTATAGGATGGATGCATATATATATATATATATATATATATATATATATATACACACACATACATATATATCATAGAACATGTTTAATATATCTGCGTGTACTTAGGCATACATCCATTACAACACATCTAAAAATCAAGTTTTTAACAAAAGACAATCTGAACAAACAAAAGAAATATGATCAGAAGTGTAATAAGTGGATGTCTCAAATTTAGCATGCTAGGAGAACACAGTATATTTTTAGGTTTATAGCATGTGAATTGTGGTGAGGTGAGCAGACAGCATAATGTAATGAAGGTGGATACAACAGAAATACATACCTACACACTATCCTATAGCTAGCAGGTTTGTGAAGATAAAATCCTGAAATTTGTTTACGTAAAATTACAGGACCCATAATGATTTTTCTTATTCCTTTAGCCTTCTTTTTATTCTGGCACATAGAACATAGGATAGAGCTACAAAAATCTACATATCCTTACAAAAGGATGAATAACAATAAAGGCAAAATGACCATAACTGCTATGCATTTCTATAACCTAGGTTTGTTTTTATTTGTGACCATTCTTCATTATCCTGTATTTATTTTACAGAAATGTGGCCTTACTATGCTGTCACCTGGGCTGAAAAGAGCTTACTTCCTCAGCCTTCCATGCATCTGTGATTAAACATGTGCCCCATTTTACCTAAATAAAGAAGAATCTGTTTTGTTTGTTGGGCCTGGCACACACTAAATATATATTCTGCCACCAAGTTCCAACCCCGTCATACTTCATTTGTAAATATCAATGAAATAGCCCTCATCCATAGTCATTTCACCCACATGGGCGATATTCCATACTTCCCTTTGAATATAGGAGAGAACTTGTGCCTATGAGTGAGTATGGCAAAGATAATACTTTGTTACTTCAGAACCTAGGTCATCAACAGGACGAACATTCCACCTAACTTTATCATTCTTCTAGACACTCAATGTATGAAGACCTAGTCTTCATGTTATGAGGAAGCACAAACTAACATGTATGAAGACATATTTACAGTGACTTCTACTGAAGAACTGAGTTCTGAACCAAAAGAGTTATCTGCTAGATGTGAATGATGTATTTTTTCCACGATTTCAGTTTACAGCTCTCTAGTTAAGAGTTGCAGTAAAGAAACACCATGACCAAAAGCAAGTTCAGGAGGATATTGTTTATTTGTGTTACACTTTCACACTGTATCCCATCACTGAAATAAGCCAGGACAGGAACTCAAACAGGACAGGAAACCGGAGACAGGAACTGATGAAGAGGTAATGGAGGAATGCTACTTACTGGCTTGCTCCCTATGGCTTGGGTGGCCTGTCTTATGGAATCCAGGACCATAAGGCCAGCGATGTTCCCATCCACAATGGGCTAAGCCCTCCCACATCAATCACTAATTAAGAAACTACTTTATAGGTTGCTTTAGGGCCAATTTTACAGAAGCATTTTTTCAACTGAGGTTCCCCCATGTTAAGATAAATCTAGCTTGTTTCAAGTTCTTATACAACTAGCCAATACAACTGAGCCTTTGTCACCCTGACACACACAGATCACTGTTAAACCTTTCCTTTCTTATCCATCCTGAAGATCATACATTAATAATGATGCTACAATAATACAATGTAATATAGTGTAAAACATTTACAAACTTAAAAGTCCTGAAATTTTTGAAAATTCAAACACAAAAAAATATTTAATCTCTTTTAAAAAATGCAGTCTCGCCCGGCGTGGTGGTGCACGCCTTTAATCCCAGCACTTGGGAGGCAGAGACAGGCGGATTTCTGAGTTCGAGGCCAGCCTGGTCTACAGAGTGAGTTCCAGGACAGCCAGGACTACACAGAGAAACCCTGTCTCGAAAAACCCAAAAAATAAATAAATAAATAAATAAATAAATAAATAAATAAATAAAAAAAAAAATGCAGTCTCTTTTAAAACCCAATAGCGCTCCAATGTGGGTATTACAAAATAAAAGATAAGTGAAAATCTTCAAGAGGGAAGATCCCAGGTCACAGCCACATCTGAACAAATCCAAACCAACTCCAATTCCAACTATAAAATCTGAGTAACCAACATCTGGGATTCACTAATGAGCGGGGTTCCTCCAAAGGACTTGGGTCAGTTTTTGGCTCTGCCCTCAGGCTCTGCACACACAGGAAGTTTCCTTGCATTAGCTAGCTCACTCCATACCTGCTGCTCTCTTTGGCAGTCACCTCATGGTATTGTCAACTCCAAAATGCTTGGGTCTTCAGCTGCAATTGCACTGCATTTCACCAAAAGTGTCTCCTGGGTTCTATTTAGGGACTCCAGCTCCTCCAACATAGTACGAAGCCTCAGCTGCTCTTCAGAACCCATTTCTGTCTTAAAAACTAGTACTACCTGGGCCAGTCATACTACCTAAGTTCAGCAGCCAGCATGAGAAACAACCTTGGTCAATTCTGGAACAAAGCTTCTTTGTGCTGATCCTTAAGAAACACTTGCCTGGACATTCCACCTCACAATCCTGGTCTCTTCTTAATCACAGCTGATAGCCCCAGCCCCAGCCCCAGCCCCAGCCCCAGCCCCAGCCCCAGGAAAGCAGAGGTTTCATTTAGTGGTTCTGGTCTCTTGTTAATCAGAGGTAATTATTCAGCTCAGTTGACCAGGCATCACATATTCTGCACACAAAAGACCTGATATAGTCTTTGCTTCCCTCTGAAACTTCACAAGCCAGGTTTCCATCATCATTACTGCTTTCCACATTTTTATCTTCCAGGCTCCTACAGAACAGCTCATTGAGCTCTCAACACCCAATGGCTTTTCTAGTCCAAAGTTCCAAAGGGTTTCCACAATCCTCTCAAAAAAACGGTCAGGTCTGTCAAAGCAAGAACACACTACGCTGGTACTAACTTGCCTTAGGGTTATTTATGTGCAATGAAACGACATGAAACCATTTTTTAAAGGTTAACAAGAGATGAAAACCTATTCATTCAGATGAATCACCTGCAATCAAATAATGTGAAGAATCACTATTAACTGTACCTAATCCAACTCATTAAATAAAATAAATAAATAAATAAATAAATAGCCACGGAATGGAAACTTATTTTGTTTTGTTTACAGAGTTTTATCTCCCTATTTTTCTTGCTGTCATCTTCCAGATAATTTCTTCAAAAATACTTTCTCATCTTTTAAACTTAGAAATCTCTGAACCATTCTCATAATTTTTCCTCCTATTCAAAACACTGGAATCAAGTACACCATGTCAATATACTATACAAACAACCCAGACACACCTTCTATACTGTCATATCCAGAAAATAGTAAGTTGAGAAATCCTACTCACCGATCATGATCTTCTGATTTCAAACATTTTGATGTAGTTAGGATCCAATACACAGGTTCTTATAGAAGTTATCTTCAGAAGAGAACATAAAAGAAAAGAAAAAAATAAGATGACTCAGAAGAACAAAGCAGTAAGCCTTAAAAGCATTTTTTATTTATTTTTCATTCTATTTTGTTTTTATAACTTCTATTTTGCAAGGGCTATATAAAATACAAATGATACTTAACGTGATATATTCTATATAAGCTTTGTAAATTTTATAAAGTTTAGTGGCTACTTTATAGACTAATGTTAACCTATATGTTTTTTTCAATGCTTTCTTTACTCTGATTTTATTCTGTTCAGATTGTCTCAACCACCTATCCGTAAATATCATCATCACCCCTTCCACACCTGTTTTTCCTTATTGTTTTGTGTAAAACATGAAATATAAACTCTGGTAATAGTGGGAATATCCCTGTCAATATCTTCCATCTGGGACCGAGTATTGTCTGTTAATACTATCAGTTGCCCTGTCTTCAGGCTGTGTAACACTCCACAGTGATTGGATACCACGCTTAAAACAAGAACTGCTTCTCTCCTCTTTCAATGGAAAGATACTACCTTCTGAGCCCTGCTTTGTGGTCCACGTTTATTATCCTGTCTGTTTCTAGTCTACTTAGTTTCTCTTAATTAACTTCCTTTCTCTTCATTTCCACAAATTCATTGAAGAAGTTAAGACACTGGTTTTTATTGTTTGTTTGTTTTGTTTTCCTGAGATACTTGAATCAATCCCACTAAAATCAGGGACAACCCAAGTATGCCCACTCTCCCTGCATCTACTCAATATAGTACTCGAAGTTCTAGCCAGAGCAATAATACAAAAGGAGATCAAGGGGATACAAACTGCCAAAAAAGAAGTCAAGGTATCACTATTTCAGATGATAATACACATAAACCACCCCAAAAAATCTACCAGAGAACTTCTACAGCTGATAAAAAAAACTCCAGCAATGTGGCTGGATAAAAATGAACTCAAACAAACCAGTAGCCTTCTTTTATACAAATGATAAATGGGCTGAGAAAGAAATCTCCCTTCACAACAGTCACGCATATAAAATACCTTGGAGTAATTCTAACCAGACAAATGAAAGATCTGTATGACAAGAACTTTAAGTCTCTCAAGAAAGAAATCGAAGATGACCTCAGAAAATGGAGAGATCTCCTATGCTCACGGACTGGTAGGATTAACATAGTAAAAATAGCCATTCTACCAAAAGCAATCTACAGAGTCAATGCAATCCCCATCAAAATTCCAACACAATTCTTCAAAGACATGGAAAGAGCCAATCTCAATTTCATATGGAAAACAAAAAACCCACAATAGTGAAAACAATTCTTAACAATAAAAGAACTTCCATTTATTTAATAAAGAATTACATTAACTAGAACTTCTGACCATTAGTTCAGATAACTGGTTCATATTCATAACAATCTAATGGAATTAGACTCTTGATCATTACTTGGGGTTAGAAAAAGAAGATAGTTAGGGGCCAGTTATTACACATCAATCTTACTAACCTATTTAAATATAAGGGAAATGTTAAGAATCCCAACCTTAAAGCTTTCCCAAAGACTCTGAATATTCTTTCTGAATATATATTCTTTTTCTAGTATGTAACCCTCTCTAGTGGACACATAGCCTACATTAGCAACCAGAAATTTTGACATATATCCCGCTAACCACAAAAGTCAATACACCCTGTTCAAAATTGTCATCTCTATATTAATGCTCAACTTCTTTGTTCACAAACAAGCTGACAGGTTTTAATCTGAGATCATTCTCCATTGCCAATATAGGCATTTCCCTTATTATTACTCACATAATTAAAATGTTGTACCTGCTATCTATCCTCCCTTTCTATTCTAGCCAATGTTTTCCCACACAGCTACTGGTCGTTTGGACCACAATTGATAGGTTTATCTAACACCAAATGATCAGCTCTTCAAATATTCCTTTAAGTAACATTGTACAGACCAAGTAGGTTCTATTTAGAAAAATGTGTGTGTATGTATGTGTGTGAGAGTGTGTGTATGCATATATGTATGTTTGTATGTATGTATGTACATGTGTTTGACTCTACATGTATATATATATACACATACAAACACATATATACACAAATTTGACAAAATAAGTAGTGGAATAGGGAAGGCTTAGAGGGAGGAAATAGAAATGATGATATTATATCATAAACTGAAAAATAAATGATAAACAAATAAAAGTGAAACATACAAATGAATAAGCAAACAAATGAGCTATGTTTAAAATGTCCCTTCTTTTTCCAAAGTCAATAATTTCCTCAAAAGGAAGAAGAGCTAGACATGAACTTCTAATTTTTTTTTTTTTTTAAGATACAGGAGAAATGCTTTGAATTTTTCATTATTTAGATTATTAAGATTTATACAATATATCATAATATATTATATAGTGTACAATGACCAAACCAGGATGATTAACATTTCAGGTTCTTGAAAAGATACTTATAATTCTGATTTACCCATTTATATCATGAAGTGTTGCATTTCAATACTTGTTTGGCATATGTACTTTCAAATCTAGGTTACTAACATTTCCATTTCCAACACAGGTCATATACTGTTCATTTTTTTTTAAGATTATCTATTTTCTCCATATTTATTAAATTTTAAAAAATTGTATCATTAGGTGTACAATTTTTTCCCATAATTTATTTCTTAATTACATTACATTGCAATCGCAGTCCCTCCTTCCTCTCCTCCCAGTCCTGCACTTACAAATCCCCACCCCTGTTATCCCCACCCTTTCTTCTCAAAGAAGTGGAAGAGCCCCTTGGGTACCATCCTACCCTGGGATATCTAGACCTGGCAGTTAGGCACATCCTCTCCCACTGAAGCCCAAGCAGGCAGTCCAACAAAACCTAGATCTGGTTCTCTGAAAAAAAAAAATTGACAAGATAGACAAACCTTTAGCCACACAACTTAAAATCAGAGAGACAATGTCCTATTAACAAAATGAGAAATGAAAAGGGAGATATAACAATAGACACTGAGAAAATTCAAAGAATCATTAGGTCTTATTTCAAAAGCCGGTACTCCACAAAATTGGAAAATCTAAATTAAATGGATGAACTTCTAGATAGATACCCCTCAACAAAGTTAATCAAGATTATATAAGCCATTTAAACAGTCTTATACCCCCTAACAGAAACAGCCATTCATTTAGTAGTGTCCAAAGCTTGTAGTGTTAAAGAATCTTCTTCAAAACATAAAAGGGAAAGAAAGATGAAATCTGAAGCTATTCTCTGTGCCATTTCTTTATTCATTCTGTAATTTACTTTAAGTTTTCAAAAGCTTATTAAGGAAAGAAAGAAAATAGGAAAAGTGTAAATGTTAAACTGATAATACCATGCTAATTGATTTTATCATAGATAATGAAAATTGGTAATAGTGTTGTATTAACTCATAACAACATTTCAGTTAGTTTTCCTTTTTTCTATTCTAACAAAAATGTTTTCAGATGGGTTTATAATTCAGAAATCCCAAATACATTTCACACTTCAAACCCTGAACATAGGAAACAGTCTCTTCATTCAAAGTGCATTCTACAAATCTGGTGAAGATAGCTAGATGAATACGTACCAAATCTAACTTATAGTAATACATTTAAATTTAAAATAGATATTGTGCATAGATGTGTATTATTATTAACAAGTAATTTATAATGATATGTAACCAAGTTTATATGAATGTCAAATTAACTAATTAAATGCTCCCAGCTAGGACCCTAGGCCAGTTAATTGCAACACTTATATATGCCCGTTTTCTGAGTTGTTAGTTTCATATTGAGTTACTGTCCTTTCTAAATTCTAACATATTTAGAAAGTTAAATGTATTTTTCATGGTATTCTCATCATAGTTTATATCTACATGTATAAAAGGAAACACATTAGTATTTCACTTTATCAGTGCACACTAGGCTCATTCTTGTTTTGAAATACTTTATGTGGTAATGTCACTACAGGTAGATAGAAAACAACTTATGGATTCATACAAGAAAGATTTCTTATAAGTCTTCACAAAGATTTCTTGGAGGAATTAACAGTTAAAAAGTTTAGGCATGACTAACAAAGCCCATCCATTCCAAAGCCCAACAGAAAAGTGTCATTAAGAGGGGATTACTTGCATTCCTGAAGTTAGAATGAACTTGGTATACTAAACATTGGCAGGCTAGTTAAGATTATTAATGTAGATTGCCAAGTCTTTTGGCCAATGTGAAAGATTTGTATGTTTCTATGCTGCAGAAGTGATGCAATGTGTCATATTTAAATAGTAAGCACTTGAATTAATCTTGTCAAAGGCTTGTGTCTGCACTTATGATCACATAAGGTAAGTCTAGTCACTTAATATCTTCGAGACCTCAATTTTCTGTAACAAATGAAAAGAATCAGGATGAATGCCCATAAGAATTTCTGTGCATATTAATCAATTTAAAGAATACAAGTATTAAAAACTAATTTAACTTGTGGGTGGTTAATAAATATCAGTAACATTATTTATAGTTATATAGACCATTCCTTTATTTCTTATTTTGGGTGATTTATAGGTTTGTTATTTTTGAGATTTGATTTCTATTTATATCTCAAACTTGTGGTCTACCTGGCTCAGCCTCCTGAATGTTTGCTCTTCCAAATCTATGCATAAACTCAACAACCAAAGAAAAACTGAAAGATGCTAAGTTTTTTAGAAAACCCTTCTGGCATATAAACTGCCATTTTAAATCACATATAGTATAGTATAGTATAGTATAGTATAGTATAGTATAGTATAGTATAGTATAGTGTAGTTTAGCAATTATCAGATTAAGTTTGCCATTGCATTCTTCAAATGAACCTGTCTGTATGTGGCAATATCTATTTATCACAGTGAAAGAAAACATAAAATAATCATGATTATAGACTTTAAATCAATATACAAAAACCAATACTTAAGATAATTTTTTTAAGGTATAGGATTAATAAGACTAAACTTTTCAAAATAGCCTTCAACCTTTTCTTCTCTAGATAGTAGAAGAATAAGTTGAAAGGCTCCATGGTGCTCTGATTTTCAGTTTTAGAGTGTTTTTTGGTCAAAAAACAAAGAAAGCAGAAAAACTCTTAATCTTATGTGTAAATATCGACCACAATGTAACAGTTCACATGGATCATGTAAAATTAGCAGGTAAGAATAATATAGTTTCATCTTAACAGAGCTTAGTCACCAAAATGAGACTATTAATATTCACTAATATTACAGATAGCCTATGTCTTCCCCAAATTGTTTAAGGAAAGCAGCACTGTGCCTAATCAAAGAACGCCAGATGTCTCAAAGTGTGTAAAGGCAATGTAATAAGAACACAGCTTCTGTGGGTGCGACTTTCCTAAAAAACAGTTGGCATGGACAGTGGGTAGTTTCTAACACACTTGTTTAAAAGCACTAAGTGTGTGTCATATGTGTTGAGTATAAAGATAGAATGAGGTTAAGGACAAGTTAAAGAAAATATTTAACATGAGCTTGCGTAGGAAATTGATTCTCATACAAACTAAAGATCTATAAGACAAATTGGTCACAACAGAAAACCAGCTTTTCTACTTCTTGCCAGTTGTAGTCAATATTCATTCTTGAAAACCTCATTTTTTAAGCACAATTATCTGTCTATCTTACATATGCAATGGTATTTTTCTGTGTTTGTGTGAGGGTGCTGAATTCCCTGGATCTGGGGTTAAAGACAGTTCTGAGCTGCCATGTGGGTACTAGGAATTGAACCTGAGTCTCTAGAAGAGCAATCAGTGTTCTTTCCATTTTTATTAGATATTTTCTTCATTTATATTTCAAATGCTATCCTGAACGTCCCCTATACCCTTCCCCCACCCCCACCCCTGCTCCCCAACCCACCCCCATTCCTGCTTCCTGGCCCTGGCATTCTCCTGTACTAGGGCACATGATCTTCGCAAGATCAAGGGCAATCAGTGTTCTTAAACACGGAACCATTCATTTCTCCAGTCCCCTACCCTAAGTTTCTTAGTAGTTTTAATAAACTATCATGTATTTTTGAATTCCATTTTCCTCATTAACAGTACAAAGCATTATTTTTCATTCTCCTTAGGAATGAAACACACTAAGACAGAGGAAGGTAAAATGAGTGATTAGAAATCAATGTAGCTGAGGAGGAAAGGGCAGGCCCAGATATTCGCCAACAGAGAGCACAAGTGCAGATGTCACTACTGGGGGGAAACCCTTGGGCAAGCAGGCTCTGAAGGGGATCAGAATAGAAATAAAATTGCAGTTAGGATGGGCAGAAACACCACCACATCTAGAAGGGCACAGAGGCAGCGGTGTGCACACGTTGGAGCTTAGACTAGAGGAGGATTGGTGACTTTAAAGCCAGTCTGGAATATGAAGAAAGATAAAAACAGCCAAATCTGCTATGATGTGTTAGCTGTTTTCTCAGTTTCATTGATATGTTTATACTTATTGCATGAACTGGCAAAAGCCTTAAAGGTCAAGCAAAGGCTGTGCTGATAATGTATGTTTGAAGGTTCAGGGTAATAATACATGGTTTTACTTTGAAAATGGTTTCAATATGAATACAGTCAGAATTTCCATCGAATTGTCAATATAAGAAAATTGTAAAATTATTTTATAAATAGTAAGAAGATGCCTTGCTTTAAAATAATGAACAGTTTCCCCAAAAAAAAAATTATCATGGTGATATATATTTTGCAGTTAGGACAACTTAAAAAGAAGTGTAAGTTTGGGTAATTGTTTTGGATTTTCGAGACAGGGTTTCTCTGTATAGCTCTGGCTGTCCTGGAACTCACTTTGTAGACCAGGCTGGTCTCGAACTCAGAAATCCGCCTGTCTCTGCCTCCTGAGTGCTGGGATTAAAGGCGTGCGCCAACACGCCTGGCTAGTTTGAGTAACTTTTAATTTTACTTTTTGTTTATTTATTTTTTGTTTGAGTTGGGGCCAGGAAAGATCAATGGATCTTCTGGAACCAGAATTACAGATGGTTGTCAATCACAAAGTAGGTAATAGAAGCTTAAACCAGTCCTCTGTAAAAGTAAGTGCTCTTAACAACTGACCCACCTCTCCTGTGCCAAGTCTTAGTAACTCTTAAAAGTACACAATAGTCATGTATTATAAGGAACTAGAGAAAATATCCAAGGAGCTGAAGGGATTTGCAGCCCCATAGGAGGAACATCAATATGAACTAATCAGTACTCCCAGAGCTCCTTGGGACTAAACCACCAACCAAAGAATACACCTGGTGGGACTCATAGCTCTAGCTGCATATGTAGCAGCGGATGGCCTAGTCAGTCATCAATGACAGGAGAGGCCTTTGGTCCTGTGAAGGCTCTATGCCCCAGTATAGGGGACTGCCAGGGCCAGGAAGCTGGAGTGGGTGGGTTGGTGAGGAGGGGGAGGGGGTATAGGGGATAGGGGATTTTCAGGAGGAAACTAGGAAAGGGGATAACATTCGAAATGTAAACAAAGAAAATGTCTAATAAAAAAAGAAAAGGAAAATAAATACTTAGCCATGAAAAATGCAGAACCTACAAAATGTGAAAATATTGCCACTACAAGATCCCAAAAATGTTGAAATTGCATTTTAAAACAATGACATCGAAATCAATAAATACTGACTTTTAAAAAAATTAGATGTCATAATTGTTTTCCTTTATGACTCCCATGATACTATGTCATTTTATTAAATCCTTGATTTTGGAACATTTTGTTTTACTGTGGCAAAACTGTATAATCCCAACTACTGCCTGAGTCTTCTCATTTGACATTTCACGAGGAGTTGGTGGCATCATTACAAGAGAACAGAAACACAGAAAAAGGGCTGGTGAGGTGGCTCAGCAGGTAAGAGCACCCGACTGCTCTTCCAAAGGTACAGAGTTCAAATCCCAGCAACCACATGGTGGCTCACAACCATCCTTAACAAGATCTAACTCCCTCTTCTGGAATGTCTGAAGACAGCTACAGTGTACTTACATATAATAAATAAATCTTAAAAAAAAAAAAAAAGAAACACAGAAAAAGTTAAGTATTTTGCCTAATATTAATAATGACACAATATCTTGGTCTCAACTGAATTGTGACTAAACACTATGTAAATGTATGTTCTGCAACATGATACTATCTTTTGTTTTAAACAGATAAGAGAGATTTTAGTATTTCTTCACCAGGTTTTCATTTTTTTTTATGTAAGATTTTTGTATAGCAGAAAGGCCTGTCCATGTGAACTACGATAACTATGATCAATATGAAATTATACAAAATTATTTTAAAATACATTATGTAAACAATGTAGAAGGATGAAATAGGATCTTATTTCTGCTTGCATAAATATTGTAACATTGAAAAACATGTAATACTCTTTAGCAGAAACAACAGATATGTATTCTCATATTAATCAAACAAAACAAATCTTTAAGAAGCCATGTTTGCTGGTACCCAATCAGCTATAGATAGATAAGCTGGCTTGCCTGCTAAGAAGCCAAGTTTACAGATCCACAATCAGGCAAAAGCAGTTAAGTGGTATGCTGCCTGGCTAGAGGCACTTGCTGAGGTAGAATAAACCAGTAACAGAAAGTTGTCCTCTGATCTCTACCTACAAGAGGTGGCACAGGTGTTCCCATGCATATCATGTATATACACTGTAAAAAAACTAAGAAATACAAGCAAAATACAATCAATCTTTTTCATAAAATTTGTATATTGCATAATACATGTTTCTCAATAATTCAAAAGTTATGTTTTTCATAGACTAAACCATCAAACTAAAAAAACAAAAACAAACAGAAACTTCATCTTCTACTCTGACTTAAGACTCTCACACCCATGTGCCCATCCAAACTATCCATTGTCCAGGAAGGAAGAGCATCCACGAGTGTTCTTGGTCCAGGTCCAGACAGGAGCAACATCCATGCATTCCCTTGCATTCCCTTTAAAACCATATATTCCATTAAACTGACAGAATTAAATGAAATGTATGGATTTCTAGATTCTTCAAAACCAAGAAGAAATCAACAGTTGAAAGAAACCCTTAGTAAATGCAGAAACTGAAAGAGTAATTAAAAGCATTAATTACCAACACAAAAAAGCACAAATCCAGATAAATTTATAGTAGAATTCTTGGAGGTCACTAGTACCTATTGGTGCACCTAAAATGAAGCCCTGTATCTAAAGCTCAGGCCAGGGAACATCACAGAGGAGAGGGTGGAAGAACTGAAAGAACTGGAAAACCAGGATACTTGCTGCTACATAGTGTCCTCTACATGATATGGATGCTTCACACAAGAAATTTCAACAATATAATTACCTAAAAAATAATGACAGCCCATATAATGTGCCAAAAAGGATGGGGGAAATTTTTAAAAATTCTAACCCATCAATGAAGAGCTCACAGGCAATCAAGGGCTCCAGAGAGAGGGTGAATCAGTTTTCTCCAGGGAGCATCTTCCCTGTAGGCTTACCAACTGCAAAGGGTCAGTCATAAACATACCTACACAACAGAAACAATAACTTAGATGGGCTGCAGGAGGGGCAGGGAGGGAGAGTGAGTTAGTTTAACAATAATTTTTATAGAAGTGAAAGTCATGAACTTCAAAGTGGTATGGAGGACTTGGAGGGGGATAGGGAAAGGATTTGAAATGGAAATACGATATAATTATAGAATGATAGAAACAGATCTCAAACATGAAATTGAAAATAAAAAGTGAGGATTCTTATCACTATTTGAATGACTTTAAACAACTTTGTGCCTTAGCTTCCTCATGAGCACTTGTGAAGATTATTAAAACATATGTTTATAAAATGTAACAAACACTAGCGTAATTATTAGTAAAATATTTGTAAAAACAACATATTAATTTCTTTTAAAAACAAACTATCAATTTTGCAAAAGCTATCAGCAAAAAGATCCTTTGGAATAGCAAATGCAAATAAATATCCTTTCTACAAGATTATCTACAAAACAAGAAAGGTAGGTTTAAGTTATACATGTTTAAGGCTGATATTCTTATTCTTCAAATGTAGAAAATGTTATAACGACGAGCCCCATTTTTAAGAACAAAGCATAGCATATCCAGGTATATGAGTTGGTGAATAAGTAATCATTGAATGACAACAAATAAATCAATAAGCTGATGCCAATTAGAGAAGAAATAAAAGGGTAAAATATGAAGACAATGGTGGAACAGAGAAATAATCAAGAATCAGATGCTGGCAGTTCTGGGATAGGAAAAAGCGAGGAAGACCTAGTAGAACAAACAGAAGGAAGAAAGTTAAATGATGGAGACTTGACAGGGCAATGATTATGTACCACAGAAGACATGGAATGAATGGTAAGACCTGTAAATCTCAGATGTGTTTCATATTTCAGGTAGGTCTGGAGAGAGCAGTTTCAGTCTAAAACTAGAGAGGTTTGGAGCTAGACAGAAGTGCTTGCTTCTCATAAAGGAGCTTTCAAGAAGGCCTCTGGTTTTATGCAGAAGTGGGAAACATTTCCTTAAAAACAATATAAATATGGAAGGATTGAGCAAGGGAAAAAAGTTACAAAATGATGCAGCAGAAGAAATCGAAGTAGAATGTTTCAGAATGTCTATGAATTTATACAGAACCACAGTGAAATGATACAAGGGAACAATAGGTCTGTTGAAAGAAGTTATTCACCTATCAGATCAATATGCATTCAAGATGGTAATTTAATTGTCCTGTAGTGGTTTGCATTTTATTGTAGCTGGAATTCTCAAACATAGGCATGTGTTACAGTATAGTACATGCTATGTGGGATAAACAACAAGTGAGAGTCCCAGTGGTGTGGGAGGTGCAGTAATAAGCCTATCATGTCATTCATATGTGTGCAGGACCATCTGGGAAGCCTTCTGCATGTGTGGCCATCGGGGTCCATTTGTGTAAAGCTCCTATCTCCGTTATGTCCCACTCATGCTCCTTCCTGAAGCCAGGATGCTCTTTCATCTTGCTCAGCTCTACATTGTTACATGTTCTTTTTTACTGGCTTAAGGCATCTTTAATCTTTATACTGCATTTCATACTCCTTTAATTTTATAGTCTAAGAGACGGTAAAGGAATACAAGTAATTTACACTGGAAATATCCTGTGCATATATAATTCAGACCTAATCAATACTTCCCTCATCTTTTTTATTCCTGATTGAACAAATACTTATCAACCTCCTATTTTGTTCTAGAGCTATCCTAATATACTAGGGAAACAACTATTTCAAATGGCAGACATGAAGGAAATACTTGTAGGGGTATGTTAAAATGTTATGTGACAGAATGAGAGATAGAGGAAGACAATAAAAAATGAACCATTTATTTAATCCATTTTATATTTGATATTAATTTATAATTATCTAGCACCTTGGCACTCTCAGTTTGGGCTGCCTCTTATGCTGCAATAAATACTAACGAAAGGACAATTTTTTTGGACAAATTATGTGTTTGTATCTAGTAAGTACCCTTCAAACACTCCGTGGTAGTCAATACTTCTATACATTTAACCTTACAATGCAGCTTTTTTAACAACACATTATTCTCACCATTAAAGTACACTATTGAAAAATCTGAATCTACAAGAAAAAGGTCCCATTCTTACCATTTTAGCATAATTAACATTTTACCAAATCCTTATCTAACACTTCAAACATATAAATACTTTAAAATTGTTGTTTATTTAGTGTTTATCATATCGCATAATTTTCAAAATATTACATATAAATTTTATTTTAAGTATTTTTAATATTTCCAAATTTTATTTAAAGAAGAACCCATAAACAGTAGAACAGTATGTAATTTTTCCCGAGACCATGTAAAAACTTTAAGAATGGTAGAAAGAAAGTTTATTTTAAGCATGGGCAGTCTTGGAATTGAGGCCTAGTGCCAAAGGATTGTCTAAACATTAAGTACAAATGTGTTACCTTTAAAAATGCATTAAAATATAAAAACCCTGTTCATTATCACAAAATTATATTTTAGATTTACAGATAAATAGAAATGGGAAAAATAACATGAACATTTTTTTTTCAATTAGCAGATAGGTTCTAGTAACTTAGAAAATTTCTTATATACTTCAGAAAATAATTCTTTAGAAAAAAATATTCATTTAACCACACATATATTCTTTTTTATAACTCAGTATTTCTATGTCAGTTTTAAAAGTACTGAAATCTAGTTATCTGGAAAATTGCCTAAAACTAACTGCAAAATGCACTGATGTCTTATGTTGATTTTAAAGGACTGTGATTTTCATACTTCTCTTGCTCTTCTATAAAAAATGCTTCCTGCTGAAATTAGCACATGGGGAATTCCAGAATGCTTAATTGAAAAAAGATTAACCCCCTACCTCTAATTCTGTAGAGCTAAATCCCATGCTCGCTTAATTCCAAATTTCTTTAGCAAAAATATTTTGATGAGATTGGTATTAATATTTCCAAGAAGTGGTATCAAGAATTTTAAGTTATTATTTTATTCTGAGAAAGTGATAAACTGACAACCTGGTTTTAATTAATTAGATTCAGGAAACAGGTAAAGTAAGTTCTAACAGTGAGAACAGTCACACTTAAACTTGAGACATTGGAATAGAAGAGTGGAGTTACTGCTCTGACAGCAGAATTTCAGACACACTTGATGGTATGTTTTCACATAAGCTCAGTAGTGAAGGTGAGCCTATGAATGTTTATTTTATCTTGTTTTAAATTGGGAAGGCAGAGGTAAACTACTCATTGTTTACTAAAATACCAACTTAGCACATCATGATTTAGAACTGGTATGGGGACAATGAGTTAGCTCAGATACCTGATTGTTTTCTTTTTAAAATATTAATTATGTTGACTAAAAATATATTTCAGTGGACAGTCAAAATGACAATAGAAAGGTATCAAAATTATGTAAATGCCAAATCCAAGCAAGAAATGAGTCAACAATATTAATCATTTTCCCACAAACATGCCTTAAAGTTATAATGAGGCTGTTTTAGTCTCTGTATCAGCATATCCATACATGGGCAAAATATTTTGATTACAAATTTACTTATTACTTTTGGACTTTAAAATTTCCTACATAAGGACAAGACTGTTATGGAACCAAAATTATTTCATGGCTACAAAGCCAAACTGTTCAGCTACATTTGCAAAAGAAATTCCGTTACCAATTACAAAAAGGTTACATTTGTAGTGTAGAAGGAAGCACCATCTTGCATTACAAATATTCTGTGAATTATCTACTGTGGAAATGGCAGTCTCAAGACCTTGCTATATAAAGGAGCATTGGCAAAGGCTGTGCAGTAGAAAATAATAAAAGAAAAAGAGATTTTAAAATGTAATCTATGAATTACATACTAAAATTTAAGTTATGAAAAGTAAACTGTAGAAAATCTTTAGGGAATACTGACATATCTGTGTTTCTACAACCACCTCCTGCTCTCAGACAAAAAGACGTTGATAAAACATGGTATCAATGTGCTGCACAAGTAAACAAGTACCCACAGGACACAGAGAATCCAGAGTGTATGGGCCCAGAATCCGCTCGGCATTACTGGAGGCTGTTGCATAATTTTAATCAACCAAAGAAATTACAAAGACTTTTAGGAGTCATTTAGAAAACTATGCTTGTTGCATACTAAGAAAGTTAACTCTACTACTTGTAAATTCCAGTGATGGTTTTATTTCTGAAACAATGTATCTGATGATTTTTTTTTTTTTTTCTGAAGGAAGGTATCTGAAGCATTTATCTCAGTCTACCTACTTCCTATTAACACTCAACAGGACACATGGATGACCTCAAGTCTATGAATCTTTTTAAAATTTTTATTCATATTAATGTTTTAACTAAATGTGTATGTGTACCATGTGCATGTCTAGTGTCTGTGGAGATCACAAGAGCACAGCTGATCCCCTTGAAAGCAGAGTTACAGACTAATGTTAGAAAGTATTGTGTGTGGCTGGGAATAAAACCTATAACCTCTGTAACAAGTACTCTGCAGTGCAAGGTTAGAATTCTGAGGAGTGGGAGAGAGGAGACTTGATGCACCAGGGTTGGGGGAATTATCCTCTCAGAGGCAAATGGAAAGAGATGAGGGAGGAGTTCTTTGAGGGGGGATTAAGGAGGGAGGCAGCATTTAGGCTGCAAATAAATAAATAAATAAATTTTTGAAAAGATTATCCATATATTGACATGGTCAGGGTTTCATTAAGAGACCTTGTCTCATAGAATAAACTGAAGGAGCAATTAAAGATCATTACCAAGATCAACCTTGGGCCTCTACATGCACAGATATATGACTCAACATATGAACCACACAAACACACACACACACACACACATGAAAAATATGAAAACTTTTCTCTCTAGTGGCTTACTCTATCTTCCTGCCATAAGGGTTATTACATATTTGCTGTCCTTTTTCTCCAAAATTCCTTAGATCAACCCTGATTTATTATTTTAGAATATTTCTCTCAATCTGAATGAGAAGTACTTTCTTTTTCTCTAACTTGGTATGTCCTTGTATCTTGACTACTTGAAATAAGTCAAGATATCACACTATCTTAGAATATGACACATTTTGAACCACAATCTTTTACTACTTAAAATTATAAATATGAAGATAGCATACCGGTCTAAGATATAGAATATAAAAAGATATTTTTTACTTGTTATAAGTTTTTTGTTTTCTTTTGTTTTTGAAGAAGTGCTTAATTTAGTCTAGGTTTTCACTGAATTCGAGTTCATGAGGGCAGAGAAAAGGCATGGTAGCAGGAATAGCCGAGAGCTTATAGTTAAATCCATAATGAGGAGGCAGAGAGAAGGAGAGGGAGAGAGACAGAAAGATGAACAAGATCCTGGGAATGGCTTTAGTATTTCAAAACCTTAAAGCACTCACAAACCTCCAAAAATCCTGAACCTCCTAATTCTCCCCAAATAGTTTCACTAACCAAGGACCAAGTAATCAAATATGAGCTTACGAGGACCATTCTCATTCAACCCTAATCCCCGACACTATTATTCACCTGAATTATAACACTCCACCAGATCTTGCTTCCCAGTGACTGATTAGTAACTCTTGAGTGTACTTTGTTGTTTCCACACAAGCTGAGCACACAAGACATTCCTTATGCCAGTACAGAGTCCCAGGACAGCAACATCCCTTTTGTCCATTTATAACTTATCTTAGCTAAGGAGATCAAAGGGCAAAAGGATTACTTATATAGGCAGTTTTTCACAACCCAGGCAAGAGCAATCATACCATCATCTTTCTTCATTCCCCAGACCAAAAAATTTTTGATATAGTTAAGTAACTGAGGGTTATGAAAGCACTGATTTGACTCTTAACCTGTTGTTCTACTGTTTAGACTGTGACTTTACTTCAATATTGCTCAAATGATCCCAAGTACTATAACTCAGGAATTCATTCTACTGTAGGTCTTCCTTGTCATCTTCAGAGAAGTTTCCTCCTGCAGCAGACTGCAACAAATACAGGACCCACAGCCAGACATTATATGGCTTCAGAAAGTGAGATCTTGGACTATATAGCACAAAATAGGGCATCTCCACCAAATGCCTCTATTCAGGGCTCAGAGAAGGCAGAAAAAGTGTAAGACCCAGAGGGGATAGAGAACTGAGGCATAGATAATAAGGAAGTATGCACTGAACCTATACACAGGTCTGCAGCAAAAGATGCCCTATAGCTGAAAGAAGTGGGTACATGTGCCATCCCTAACTTTCTTAGTCAGGGTTTCTTTTTCTGCACAAACACCATGACCAAGAAGCAAGTTGGGGAGTAAAGGGTTTATTCAGCTTACACTTCCCACATTGCTGCTCATCACCAAAGGAAGTCAGGACAGGAACTTGGAGGCAGGACTGATGCAGAAGCCATGGAGAGGTACTGCTTACTGGCTTGCTTCCCTGGCTTTCTTACAGAACCCAAGACTACCAGCCCAGGGATGGTACCACCCACAAAGGACCCTCCCACCCTTGTTCACTAATTGAGAAAATGCCCCACAGCTGGATCTCATGGAGGCATTTCCTCACCTGAAGCTCCTTTCTCTGTGATAACTCCAGCTTGTGTCAAGTTGACACACAAAACCAGCCAGGACACTAACCCAGAAGCTCTCTGTAACTGATGTCTAATTGCAAACGCAAAATTAGTTTTCTCCAAGTAAGTTTAAAGGGGTTTACAAACTACTCTGGATTAAATGTCCAGCAGTCGATGACTAAAAGAAGACAAACTCACCAGCATATTTGGAGGTTCCTTGCCTCATAATGTTAGTCAGTGATTTTTAGATTTAAATTTTCAAGATAAATGGATTTAAGTCTTATATTCTTACAACAGTTATCCATAGTTTCATTTATTTCCCATTCTAAAACAAAGCATTGCTCAACATCTCTACACAGACACTTATCAAATCACTATTTATGCATCAAATCAAATAACTGCCTCACTGCTTTAAAGCCTAGTTCCAATAGTGTCTAAAAGGTTAATAAAAGACCATATTTTGGTACAATAAGGGATCATAGCCCCACAGAAATTGTGTATCACCCTAATTAAAAGGCATACTACTAAGAGAAATAAAAACCTTATTGGTAGTTTACATTTTATCCAACAGTTAGCTAAACAGGAATTTGTTGTAGATGCTTCATATTTAAGTACAGATATAATAAATCAGGTTTTGGACAAAAGTTTTCTGTAAAGGCTTAGATAGTGTTTGTTTTATTTTTTTTTTGTTTTTCATATGGAGGTTGCTTAAAATCTTTGTTTTCCTGAGCCCCTTAAAAACAGTGCTAAAGGCATGGTAAACATTCCTTCAAGGATATACAAAAAAGCTACAGAACAGATATGCCCTCTGAGCAAGTGTCTGTGATGTTTAATACAGAATTAATTCTTTCATTCAGACTACAGTACAATACTCTGGGACCATTTACTTAATGAGAGAAGTCTGTGAATAAATGAGGAGCTATGTTAGCAATGGTAAATAAAAACATTAGAACCAAGGTAAGTTATAATACTGTGCACCAGGATCTTTCTGCTACACATAAAGACTAACTTCTCAGCCTCCTTGAATTTGGACGTGTGACGTCTGAGCTGGAATGTTAGTTTACAAATGTGAGACACTCCCCTCTCATCCCCTGACATGCTTTCCAGCATGGCCATCATCAATAACTGAAACGGCTGTTACATTAGATTCTTAGGTGCTTCTTATGAGCACAGTTCTTGTGGTACATGATAGACATGAATGGGGATCAACAAATACAGCACTGTTGTTTGTACCATTGAGCTTCTCGTTACTGCACAATATAGCCTATCCTGACTGATATATTAGCAAGTATTATTGCACCTTAGGATAACATGGACCCTATTTACACTTCATACCCGGTTGTACTACACACCCGAAAAACTAGAGAATCTTTATCATTCCTAAAACAAAAAGTATCTTGAATTTTCAACTGTATTGCTACTGGTGATGTAGGGTAAATGAAGCTGTCATATTTTATGTGGCTTTTGTAACCACAGTAGAATAAAGTTAATGTTTATTTTTAAATACTACATTTGTAGGTAAACTTCACAACATCTAGACGGCTGTTTTATGCTATAGTCATGAGAAAATAGCTGAATAAGTTTATCAAATTTTACTTGGGTCCATACTTTTAAGAGGTTTTGATTCACAAGTTGTTAGCTCTCATGCTCATAAATGGAAGGGCAGCGCATGGCAGTAGCAGCTTGTGCCAAAACTGTTACTCATCTCTTTAGGAAGACTAGGAAAAGCCTGAAGTCCCGATGTCCAAGTCAAGGGCAAGTCAGCAAGAACACAGACTACCACTATAATTACCCATTAAAAATTCCACCACCTCCCACATCTGCAAAGTTCACAACTAGTTTTATTTGTTTGCTTTTCTAAAACAGTACAGCCTTTTAAGAACATTCAGAACAAAAACTATAGCAGATGCTATTTATAGTTGAATAAGTTGACTAATTACTATTGGCTCTGCATTTCTTGCAAATTAGTTACTTTAATCATTAATATATTTATGTGGAAATTGATTTTTAAAAATTGGCAAGATTGCAAATGTAATGCATAGATCATATTTAGAGTTACATATACAACTATTTAGAAAACTCACAGAGATCATCAGCTTGTTTGCCCATCTGAAGACATCCGTCTGAAGGCCTTCCAGGAGATCTGCTGTACCCAGGACATCAGGTAAGGGACCCTCCTAAATAACATCAGCAGCTGGGACCCCTGAGGACCCCAGTGGACTTTGGACCCATACCCTCTGCTTGACTCCACCTCTCTTCTGGCCTGGGCCTTCTTCCAGGGCAGATAATCAGCGTATCTGCCCCTCTGAAGACCCCACAGTGAGAAAGCTTCTCAGGAAATCTGCTGTACCCAGGGAAACAGATCTCCCAGGAGACCTGAAACAACCCAGGGACATAGGAGCCAGGCTCCAGACAGAAACACCCAGAACAGTTAACACCAGAGAAAATCAGACAGTGAAAGGCAAGCATAAAACCATAAGCAACAAAAGAAATATACTTTGGCACCATCAGAAACCCGTTCTCCCACCACAGCAAGCCATATATACCCTATCACACCTAAAAAGCAGAATGCTGACCTAAAATCCTATCTTAAACTATTTCACAAAATAGAAACTGAAGGAACACAGCCTAATTCATTCTATGAAGTCACAATTACTTAGATACCTAAACCACACAAGGACCTAACAAAGAGACATTCAGACAAATTTCCCATATGAATATCTATGCAAAAATACTCAATAAAATCTTAGCAAACTGAATCCAAGAATACATCAAAACCATCATCACAATCAAGTAGGCTTTATCCCAGGGATGCAAGGTTGGTTCAATATATAAAAACTATTAACATGATCCACTATATAATCAATCTCAAAGGAAAAAAATTACATGATCATCTCATTAGATGATGAAAAAGCATTTGACAAAATACAACACCCCTTTGTGCTAAAAGTATTGGGGAGATCAGGAATTCAAGGCCCAAATCTAAACATAATGAAAACAATGTACAGCAAACAAACAGCTTTAATATCAAATTAAATGGAGACATGCTTAAAGCAATCCCACTAAGATCAGGGACAAGACAAGGCTACCAACTCTCCCCATATCTATTCAATACAGTACTTAAAAAGTTCTACCTAGTGCAATACAACAACAAAAGGAGATCAAGGGGAAGAAGAAGTCAGGTATCACTATCTGCAGATGATACGATAGAATACATAAGTGACCCCAAAATTTGTATCAGAGAACTTCTACAGGTCATAAACAACTTTAGCAAAGTGGCTGGATATAAAATTAACTCAAACAAATCAATAGCCTTCCTGTATACAAATGATAAACAGGGTGAGAAAGAAAATAGAGAAACAACACCCTTCACAATAATGATAAATCTTACCAAGTGATTTATAAAGTGTAAATCTTACCAAGCAAATGAAAGATCTGTATGAGAAATCTGCCATGCTCATGGAATGGTAGGATTAACATAATAAAAATGGCCATTTAACAAAAGCAATCTACAGATTCAATGCAATCCCCATCAAACTTCCAACACAATTCTTGAAAGACACGGAAATAATAATTCTCACTTTCATATGGAAAAACAAAAACCCAGGATAGGTAAATAGTTCTTAACAATAAAAGAACAGCTAGGGAAACACCATCACTGACCTCAAACTTTACTACAGGGCAATAGTGATAAGAACTGCATGGTATTGGTACAGAGATAGGTTCATCCATGGAATAGGATAGAAGATCCAGAAATAAAACAACTCACTTATTGAACTTGATCTTTGACAAAGAAGCCAAAAATGTACAATGGGAAAAAGAAAGAATATTAAATAAATGGTGCTGGTCACTCTTCTGAACCCCCAGCTGAGGCAGCTGAGTGCTCCTGAGGACTCTCTACAACACAGATCCTCAGGATCACAGTGAGTGGAGCACAATCAACTCCAGAGAATCCAGCAGCAGCAGGAGGAACAGGGACAAAGGAACACTGCCCGCCCAGAGGCTGGGTTCCAGTCTGGTTGGGGCCACTCCCACCATCACTCTTCTGAACCCCAGTGGAGGCAGCTGAGTGCTTGGGAGGACTCTGCACACCACAGATCCTTGAGATCACTGGTGCTCAGGATCATGCAGGGAGAGTTGGCCTACAGGGAGGGCTCTGACCCCAGGACTCAAAAGGAGGATCAGAGCTCCAGACTTCTGGACACCTCCCTTGCAAGAGGAGAGCTTGCCTACAGAGAGTGCTCTGAGCAAGGAGAAGCAAGAGAGAGATGGATTCCAGGGAGTGCTGACAGGGGCTAACAGAATCACAGGAGGATCAAACTCCAGCCAGAGACAGCTTGAAAATTAACACCAGAGATTTCCAGATGGTGAAAGGCAAACGTAAGAATCTTACTAACAGAAACCAAGAACATGGGACACCATCAGAACCTAGTACGCCCACCACAGCGAGTCCTGGATACCCCAACACACAAGAAAAGCAAGATGTGGATTTAAAATCACTCATGATGGTGGTAGAAGATTTGAAGAAGGACATTAATAACTCACTCAAAGAAATGCAGGAGAATAATGCTAAACAAGTAGAAGCCCTTAAAGAGGAAGCACAAAAATCCCTCAAGGAATTACAGGAGATCACTGCTAAACAGGAAAGAGTCCTTAAAGAACTACAGGCAAACACTACTAAACAGGTAGGAAAAACACAAAAATCCCTTAAAGAATTACAGGAAAATACTGCTAAACACCTAGAAGAAACGCAAAAATCCCTTACAGAATTACAGGAAAACACTGCTAAACAGCTAGAAGAAACACAAAAATTCCTTAAAGAATTACAGGAAAACACAACCAAACAGGGGATGGGATTG
>NC_034592.1:35770322-35771285 GCF_900095145.1 Mus pahari | reverse complement strand
AGTAGATGAGAAAGAAGATTTTCAACTTAAAGAGCCAGCAAATATCTTCAACAAAATTATAGAAGAAAATTCCCAAACCTAAAGAAAGAGATGCCCATGAACATAAAAGAAGCCTACAGAACTTCAAATAGACTGGACCAGAAAAGAAATTCCTCCTGACACATAATAATCAGAACAACAAATGCACTAAATAAAGAAAGAATATTAAAAGCAGTAAGGGGAAAGGTCAAGTGACATATAAAGGCAGGCCTATTAGAATTACTCCAGACTTCTCACCAGGGACAATGAAAGCCAGACGATCCTGGACAGTGTTATACAGACACTAAGAGAACACAAATGGGAGCACAGGTTACTATACCCAGCTAAACTCTCAATTACCATATATGGAGAAACCAAGGTATTCCATGACAAAACCAAATTTACACAATATCTTTCCACGAATTGAGCCACTGAAAGAATAATAAAGGGAAAACACCAACACTAAGAAACTACACAATAGAAAAAGGAAAAAACTAATCCCTCAACAAAACCAAAAGAAGACAGCCACAAGAACAGAATCCCAACTCTAACAACAAAAATGACAGGATACAAAAATTACCTTTCTTTGATTTCTCTTAACATCAATGGACTCAATTCCCCAATAAAAAGACATAGACTAACAGACTAGCTACACAAACGGGACCCTACATTTTGCTGCTTACAGGAAACCCACCTCAGGGACAAAGACAGAAACTACCTCAGAGTAAAAGGCTGGAAAACAGTTTTCCAAGTAAGTGGTCCAAAGAAACAAGCTGGAGTAGCCATTCTAATATCAAATAAAATTGACTTCCAACCCAAATTTATCAAAAAAGACAAGGAGGGACACTTCATACACATCAAAGGTAAAATCTACCAAGATGAACTCTCAATNCTAAATATGCTCCAAATGCAAGGGCAGCCATTCATTAAAGAAACTTTAGTAAA
>NC_034592.1:35746776-35769399 GCF_900095145.1 Mus pahari | reverse complement strand
CACCTATGGTTACCTGATCTTTGACAAAGGGGCTAAAACCATCCAGTGGAAAAAAGACAGCATTTTCAACAAATGGTGCTGGCACAACTGGCTGTTATTATGTAGAAGAATGAGAATTGATCCATTCTTATCTCCTTGTACTAAGGTCAAGTCTAATGAATAAAATAGTCAGATACAGATATTTGCACCCAACCAATGGACAGAAGCTGCGGACCCCTGTGGTTGAATTAGGGAAAAGCTGTAAGAAGCTAAGGAGGGCAACCCCATAGGAAGAGCAGCAGTTTCAACTAATCTGGATTTCTGAGATCTCTCAGACACTGAGACAACAACCCGGCAGCATACACCAGCTTATATGAGGCCTTGACACATATACAGCAGAGGACTCCCTGGCCTGGCCTCAGTAAGAGAAACACTTAACCCTCAAGACACTTGAGAAACCAGGAAGTAGGGAGGTCTGGTGTGGGTGGGGTGGGAGTGGTGGGGACATCCTCTTGGAGACAGGGTGAAAGAAGGAATAGGATGAGGGACTGTGGGAGGGCAGTAATGACTGGACTGTAAAAAACTAAAAGTAATAATAATAATAAAAAATAAAACTCACAGTTAATGTTATGATTAGAAAAATCTACAAACTTCAAATTAATATAGAAATAAAGTAAGTTTTCTTTAATGTTATAATGGTATTGTAGCAATGTTTAAATTGAGTCTGTTACACACCTAGGCATGGAAAGAGCTCCAATAGCTTGATGCATTGATCTGAAAAGAAGGTTATTCCCATTTCTCTTATAAGGCCCATGCTTTAGGTAAAGCCATGGGATGGAAAAAAGACAAAAAGACAAACAAATAAACAAACAAAGATGTAATGTGGTCAAAATCCTAGACCAGCATTCTGCTTTTAAACACACACACACACACCCCTGTGTGCACGCATGTCAGATAGAATCTTTTAGTTACAATTCATCTCCATGTGTCTCATGATTTTCCTTCAGCTTTGGCCATACCCTGAGTTATAAACTCATTCCTCTTTTCAAGTAAGTTATTATGTTTTGTTACTTCATTCTATTCTGGGTTGCTACTTGATTGAGTGATTGCTGCAACCATCTTTTCATAAAGTGCTATAAATCTCTATTAGAGCAGTTATAATTATTAATTACTAGCTCACAACCCCTTATGCTTATAGGTCTTCCCCTGGAGATCTTTAAGAGAAGTCACAACATACATTGTAGCTGGTATCTCCTTCTTGAGGAAGTCTCTATTTTCAAAAGACACTTATAAAACACAGAAAGAGTTAGAAGGAAGAGGCAGGCATTATTTCCAAACTATTGCTTACCATTCTTTTGAAGCTCATTTCCAGTATACACACTATTCCTAAAATGAAATACTATCATCTATAACTGTTTCTTTTCCTCTTTTTTTAGGCAGGAACATTTAACACAAGATGGACTAGAAGTTAACATGTAGGTCTGAACTGCAAGTCTTGCTTCTACCTCCAGAGTCCTAAAATGATAGGCATGTGCTATCAAACTTGTCCCATTGTGCTACCTAGGAAGAAATAGAAGACTTCACGCAAGCTAGCCAAGCAATCTACCAAATGATCCACATACCCAGGCCCATTCTATCTGTTATAAGCCAAATATAAATGGTGTCCAGAATTTTATAAATAGAATCATACTTAATGTGAAATGGTTTACCTGTTATTCTAAAAGTAACAGAGATTTTCATTTTGGTAGCGTAGACTTATATAGCATAGCATTTAAGACTACACGTTTGAGAATGAGACTTTTCCCTGGTCTATATAGCTCACCTCTTTTTCCTGATAAGTCAAAGCGCTTGGGACAAGTATTGTTCCTTGTTTTATTTTTTATTTTTCATTATACTTGTATTTATAGTGTTTTCACTCCCATGCTTGTGTAGGGAAGAAGATAACCCTGTGGAGCTAGCTCTCTCCCTACACCTTATAGAAAAACCCAAACCAACAAAACAAAAAGCAAAACCCAGTAACATTTAATGACAACTAAACAGCTATATATCTAAATGGTCTCACCTGGAAAAGGAGTAATTGCTATTTTTTTGAAAATTTAGAACTATAAAACGTTAAATAAGCCCAATTCACTCACACATTAGAGCCAGTTATGGAAAGTACCAATTCTGTATCCAGGACAAGCCTATACTTATTCAATTTTCATATAACTAATGTACATGCCTTTATGCTAGAAAAATTACTCAATTTACCTCTTAAATAAATATTTGGTTGGCATATACATTATGTCCTTAGGGGAAAAAATTTCTAGGACAAAATAATGCCTAATAAATAGGAATGTTATTTTTATTTATCTTTTATCACACATAGAAAAACATGATTACTGAATTTCATCTACGAAGAATACAGTTCACATACAGTTCAGCCTACTGTGCATTAAAAGTCCTTGATGCTGAGAAAATAGAATCTGGTTTTTGCATTAAAAATTTTACTCTAAATAAATGACATTGCTAAAATGCCATAGAAATGGGAAATTTGCTAGAAATGACTGATTTTCAGAAGAGTTTCCAGGTCACTGTTCACATAATTTCTTTACAGAAGGATCTTTGCTATTTTAATTTCTCTATACATGAGACCTATAGCAAATTATAGCAGATATTTATTATATTGATGATATGAACATTATAGGATGTTATGATATGATCTGCTCATATAATATCATCTTGACTGTTCAAGAATGGTTAAATGAGTGGTTGGAGAGATGGCTCAGAGGTCAAGAGCACTGACTGCTCTTCCAGAGGTCCTGAGTTCAATTCCCAGCAACCATATGGTGGTTCACAGCCATCTGTAATGGGATCTGACACTCTCTTCTGGTATGTTTAAAGACTCAAATAAAAGAAATGGGGGGGGGGGGAATGAAAGAAAGAACAGTTAAATAAGGAGCATAGACATGGATTTCTTCAGTTAAGTGAAAATGATGCTAAAAAAACAAAAACAAAAACAAAACAAAACAAAACAAAACCAAACCAAATTCATTATTTATGCAGCTGCACTTGCTTCTGCTCCTGTTTGCTCTGCTTTTCCTCTTTCTTTCTGAGAGTCCTGGCACAGACCCTTTTACTCTGTTGGCATGTGGCGCATGCTGTATCACTATGGTCCATTGGCAGATGATGATAATTTGCAAATTCAAGGAAGTTCTTAAGTTTTCATCATACAAGCAGTTAATTTATCTTAAAACTGACCACAATTTTAACTATTATTAAATTTGCAATGCTATGCTTCCCAATTTTTCAACTAAAAAGAGTTATAAAGAATGAAATATAAAATATGTTCATTTAAAAGTGCTTTAAAACAATGCATTTCAAAGACAGTATAGTCTGAAGGAATGCAGTTAATGAAAAAGATAATACTGAATGATCAAAGAGGAAAAAAATCCTTTTTCATAGTCTGAAACTCTCAACAAGAAAACTCACAGCAATCAGTGAACCAGAAACAATTCCATCCAAATCTCAAACTCAGAGTCTACTAGTAAATAGCCATGAAACAGTAGATAACTCTTAAAAATTAAGATAAGCAAAATTCATGTTTCATTGTTTATAAGAAGGGTAATACACCTCCTTCAGCAAGTCCACACTTCCTCTGCCTTTCTGAACAGTGCTACCAACTGAAAACCAAACGTTTAAATGCATGAGCCTATTGGAGCCTTTCTCATTCAAACTACCACATAGAGCAAGATACCTATGTTAATTTCAGTATACACCTTATTTAACCTGGCATACCAATTTTCTTACTTTCAGATAACTCTTAAGGGTCAGGAAGTGGAGGTGGGTGGATTGGGGATCAGGGAGAAGGGGGAGAGGATAGGGGATTTTCAAAGGGGATAACATTTGAAATGTAAATAACGAAAATACCAAAAGCAAACAAACAAACAAACAAAAAACTTGGTTCCAATCATGGGAAACTAATCATGGGAAATAGTGAATGATATTACTATGGCTATCATCATCATTAGCATGAGAATTTAACATTTATTACAATTATGATTCCATAAAATGATTTGAAGTTTAAGAGTGTAACATTTCTTACTCAAAAGTAAGGCAAGAACCAGTAGTCTCCTGAATTAATGAAATTCCCTCACATTTGCAGCCAAAGGAATACCTCTACAGTCAACATGAAGCTGTTTTATGACATCTTGATGGTACCAAGATTCTGCTCAAAGTTTTTTTCCCTGGACTTATGCTACAGTCCAAGTACTTCATTGTTCATTTATTACTTGGGCTGTATTTCTCACTAAAATTGATAGCAACAGATTTTCCCCAAATTATTCCTGAAATGCTTTGTATTACTTCTGATGTCTCTTACAATCATAGTCAGTTTAAACACACCTGAGGTATATTCTCTTCAATCCTACTCTCCAGAACTTGTATCATGATGACACATTTTTAAATGAGAAGGACCAAGGGTTAGTGGCTTCCTGAAAATAATCTACGAACAGCAGACCTTTGAATTAGTTAAAGTAGTACTAATAATAGAAAACAGAACACATTTGTCTGTGCCAAGGAAACCAGGATTTTGTATGATATCCACAACCTTGAGAGCATAGGAAATCAAAATCAAAATTCAGAAGAATAAGAAGCATGCCTGGTGATCCTGAGGAAACAGAAAACAAAAATCTCTAAATACAGACATGTGACTGTTGGAGGGAACCGACATAGGTTCGAGGAACACAAAGAGGAACCAGCATGAGCCTCCTTTTAGTCCTTTACCTGTCCTGTGTAATTCATTCTCACAAAGCCATTTTCTGAACTCAGAACATTTGCTTCTAATATTCTTCGCAGAACTCTTTGATTCTGCTATAGAACATTCTCCATGACTATTCAATCAGTCCAGAATCTCCATCTAATTATGCTTCATGCAGAATTGGAAAAGGGTGGTTTTATTGATCACTATCTCCATTATCACATCCGGAAAAATAGCTATAACCCAAAATGTTTGTTGATTAAAGATTGAATATATAGTAAAAAAAAAGTTTCTTCACAGTAATAGAAAAGTAACTAAGATGTTCTATGTCTAATGAGAACTAATAAGAAAAATAAAATGTAATAAAAATGCCTTAGCTATTTTTCTAACAATTACTCCAAGGTTCTTAACTAGAATACAAAATAAGGTTTTAAATAGATATTCTTTAAACACATATTTCAAAGTCCAAGATCATGTCTTATTTCAGGGATCTGACCTCATTCATCACTACTTCTTGCTCAAAAACTTTAAGGCAATCCTTGCTTATACAAGAGATAAAATTTATTAACTGCCTGTCAATTAACTGGGATGCTCATAGTTTTTTAGCTCAGCTTTGTATTTCAGGCAATGATGATAAGAAGACAAACCTGCAAAGCTTTAAGTCTATAACACATAAAATATCTAATTTAGTTATATGCTGTGATGATCCCATCCCCACCTTTCATGGTCAACTATGGTTTACCCTGTAAGCAGTCATTAACTTTAAAACATTTGACCTTGAAGGAAGATGTATTTTCTTACTATGATAGCAAACCTTTATTTTCTACACTGTGAGTATCTCTATCATTTTCTTTGATTTTGACTTCCCTTTCTTTCCTTCTTTCTTTGTTTCTTTCTTTCTCTCATTGTTACTGAATGATGGTTTCAAACACTCACGGCACTGCTTCTTAACTGCTATTCTTAAAGGAAATGATAGGTTATAGAATGCTCACAAGGGAAAAGAAACATGCATCACATAAACTCAATAGGTTTATCTTCTTAAGCCATTAGCCAAAATTTATAATGCATCTAAAACTAATGATCAAGCATCCATTTGATCCACCTTCCTCCTATCTTAAAAAAATGTTGGTAAATACTAGGCTACTGAAGAAAGGATAGCCTCATGAAGCTCAAAGGAAGTCTATTAAGCATTTCTTTGTGCATGCTACAAAGGACAACAAATGTGTTTACTCACCCTTTACATACAACTACAAACAGGGGCTGACTTTGAAAAGACTAAAGTGAAACATAGAAATTAAACATTTAATCTTCATTACAAAAAATAGTGATAACTAAGCTTGTAACCTCTAAATACTGGCTATTCAACTGCCATCTCTACCAGACTCCTAAAAGGTAAGCCTCTCACCTGCCTATTAGGTTGTTAGACCTGGGAAAGACAAAATAAATAGAAACTGTGATTAAAGATATCAGGAATTACATGTAATATGATTTCAGCTCTCGAGTAGTTATTACAAATAAGCTTAATATAAAGCAGTTAGATATACATAAGAAATGCCTGCCAATATTATAAGCTGATTTTCAACATCAATTACTAAAGAAATAAAGAAGGACAAGACAGAATGAAAGAAAACCAAGTGAGGGACACAGGGATAATGGGCGAACACTTCAATCTTAAGCTTTCACCTAGCTTTAGTACGTCATCTCAGAATATCGTTTACATAACCAAATATATATTATAAAGAAAGTAATACATTATTCAGTCATACTAAATGACTTACTCTTTCTTTGATTAGACAAGTCTTAAAACTCAGGGTTAGAAATATGGCTCAGCAGTCAGGGCACTTCCTGCTCTCATAGAATAAATGGGTTCAGTTACCAGAACCCACAGGGTGGCTCACAACCATCCAGTTCCAGTGTTTCTAAACCCATCTTTTGATTTCTATGAGCTCTGCACATACACAGATATACATGCAGGTAATATAATCATACACACAAGTAAAAATAAATGTATTCATCCCTCTGTTGAGGGACATCTGGGTTCTTTCCAGTTTCTGGCTATTATAAATAAGGCTGCTATGAACATAGTGGAGCATAAGTCCTTATAACCAGTTGGATCATATCTGGGTATATGCTCAGGAGAGGTATTGCTGGATTTCCAGTAGTACTATGTCCAATTTTCTGAGGAACCACCAGACTGATTTCCAAAGTGGTTGTACAAGCTTGCAATCCACCAGCAATGGAGGAGTGTTCCTCTTTCTCCACATCCTCGCCAGCATCTGGTGTCACCTGAATTTTTAACTGATTTTAGCCATTCTGACTGGTGTGAGGTGGAATCTCAGGGTTGTTTTGATTTGTATTTCCCGGATGATTAAGAATGTTGAATATGTTTTCAGGTGTTTCTCAGCCCTTCAGTATTTCTCAGTTGAGAATTCTTTGTTTAGCTCTGTACCCCATTTTTAAATGGGGTTATTTGAATTTCTGGAGTCCAGCATCTTGAGCTCTTTGTATATATTGGATATTGGTCCGTTATCAGATTTAGGTTTGGTAAAAATCCTTTCCCAATCTGTGGGTGGACAAGGAAATTATGAAATTCTTAGGCAAATGGATGCATCTGGAAGATATATCATCCTGAGTGAGGTAACCCAATCACAAAAGAACTCACTAGATATGCACTCATTGATAAGTGGATATTAGCTCAGAAACTTAGAATATCCAAGATACAACTTGCAAAACACAAGAAAATCAAGAAGAAGGAAGACCAACGTGTGGATACTTAATTCCCCCTTAGAATAGGGAACAAAATACCCATGGAAGGAGTTACAGAGACCAAGTTTGGAGCTAAGACGAAAGGATGGACCATCCAGAGACTGCCCCACATGGAGATCCATCCCATAATCAGCCACCAAACCCAGACACTACTGCATATGCCAGCAAGATTTTGCTGAAAGGACCCTGATATGCCTGTCTCTGGTGAGGCTATGTCAGTACCTGGCAAATACAGAAGTGGATGCTCACAGTCATCTGTTGGATGGAACACAGGGCCCCCAATGAGGAGCTAGAGAAAGTACCCAAGGAGCTGAAGGGGGCTGCAACCCTGTAGGTGCAACAACAATATGAACTAATCAGTACCCCCAGAGCTCGTTTCTCTAGCTGCTTATGTAGCAGAAGATGGCCTAGTCGGAGAGGCCCCTTCGTCTTGCAAAGTTTATATGCCCCAGTACAGGGGAACGCCAGGGCCAAGAAGTTGGAGTGGGTGGGTAGGGGAGNAGGGCGGGGGGAGGTTATAGGGGACTTTCGGGATAGCATTTGAAATGTAAATGAAGAAAATATCTAATAAAAATTGAAAAAATAAATGTATTTTTAAAGTTTATTAAATATACTAATTTTGAAAAAGCAATAAGCTTCTTTGAAAACAGAAACTGTGTACCTATTTTAATTTTTACAAATTACAAATCTACAGCTTACTGCCCATTTTTAGCATTTTAAAACTTTAATGAAAAATCTGGAGAGATAACTTAGTGTTTAATTGCACCAACAGTTTTCTTGAGGGAAGATAGATTCTCAGCATATATATAGTATCTCAAAACTGTAACTCCAGTAAAAGAATAGCCAATTTTCAAGACTCTCTCAGCAGCAGTATGCACATGACACACAAACATGAAGTCAATGTACACTGAAAAAATAACACAGAACAACAAAAAGTTGGCTCTTACCAAAAGGAAAAGACCACTTCCAAGATAAAATGATATCTATGTATATATTAAATTATATTATATCAAATAAAATTACTTATGCACAAACACAATATTATGGTTATCTAATTTAAAGTTTTGGGGTGTAATAAAGAGAATCAGGTGAGCAAGTCTACAACAATTTTGATTTTAATCTAATTTATCAACAAAATGTGAAAGTATTTCAACCAACACTGCCAAATGGTAATATATAATCATACAAATCTTGGCACGCATAGAAGAAATACCCTCAATAGACATAAAGAATAAAATAACGAATCAATACTTCATTAAAATTAAAGAAAATGTAAATGCCAAAAATACTGAGAACACAGAACAATAAATATGAAAGAAAATAAAGCAAAGCATTCTGGTTGTATAGTATATATACTCAAACACTGCTAGCAAGACATTGTCACCTATTTTAATATAATAATAATAATAATAATAATAATAATAATAATAATAATAATATATGTATATATATATATATATATATGTCATGCTTTTAATTCACAACTTTCACGTTCAGGAATTTTCTTATGTGTAATTAATGCATAATGCAAGAATTCACAGTTGCATTAAGTGAATATTAATATCAGAAACAACCTACGACCTAACAATATAGGAATATAGGCCAAGTAAATTATGGTATGAATATGCAATGGAATTATGTATCTGAAATTTCTAAAAAAATGAACTATATTTATGGTTTCATAAATTTCTCTACCCTTTTCCTAAGAGAACCAGATCCATAGTATGTTCTCTGAAATGAAGAGGACAGAGGACATGCTGCCAAAGGCTTTGACAGAGTGTTCTTTAATTCATTTACCTTCTAGGTATCATACTGTGAGCCGGAAGTGGACATCCAGAGAAAACAGAAGCAGAAAGACACAGTGACTACACCACAGATCATTGACTAGATTCCTAGCTTTTTATATTGAAACATTGCAATTATAGAACAGGGAGTCCTGCGTCTCTGAGAGGAGAAACAGTTGTAATAAAGAGAAGCACTTTTTTATCCTATAGGATTGACATCACAAATAAAGTCTCTTGGGTAGTAAATAATCATAAAATAAAAATTAGAAATTATTTGTGTTTTGCTTTTAAGCAGCTTAACGAAATTTAATCTCAAGGATATATAAAATTTTGGCTTTAGGATTAGAAAACCTTTTTGCAATGGAGAAGAACATGCACAATCACAATGAATACAAGAGGGTAAGCAGTATCTACATTTGAATTAGTTTTTTCTCATTTATATATAAGCTTCATGTGTGAGGAGTAACACTTCACAGGCAAGGTACTGAGACATAGAAAATCCATCTTTTCAGTTCATGAAGAGCAGGTAAAACCTTGCAAAGATAAGGAAGATGATTCAGGAAGCAATGAGAAAATATATTTACTGACAAAATTAATATAACTTATGAGTCAAAAGAAAATTTAGAATTAACATTCATTTCTGAGCTAGATGTGGAAGCTTGAGGCAATAGTATTATAAATTCTAGGCTAGCCAGGGCTACAAATTGAGTTCCAGTCAGGCCTGGGATACAGGGGAGACTGTCTCACAAAACATGCAAAGCCAGTCTTCTGCTTAACCCAGAAATGAAATCATCAACATGGCACTCATTAAAAATGCTATAAAAACAAAATAGTATTTACTTGTACCTCATTTTTAATATAATCTAGAATATTTGAGAGTAACTCATATCTCAAGTCCTAAAACAAACATTTTCAATTATATAAATTGTTAACACAAGGCAAGAAGCCTTTCACCACTAGTATGAAGACTGAAAAATTGTAAAGTATCACAAGAAATGACATAAATCATATAATTAAAGTAGTTAAAGTATGCATGTTCCATTGGACACTTAAAACCTATAGCTCCATATATTTATGGCCTCTAAACACCCTGAAGTATCTCAGTAATCATGGAGAACCATGGTTTTCCCTGTTTGTATGCTACAGAAATCCTTAAAAGAGCTAATGTGGAGGAATCATGAAATTGGCCTGGCCCAGCTGCCTTGAGAGGCATATGTCATAGGTTGTCCATGGCTCGTGAGGCACAACGTGTCTTCCACATACTCCCTCAGGCTGTCAAGTTTTCAGGCCACTTACTGTTTCTCTGTATATTCCCCCAAAAGTCAAAAAACCATGGGAGCGTGACAGCACAATTGGTCTGAGATATTAATTATGTGTACCCTGAAAAGCTTGCAAATATCACTGTATCCTGGCAACTATAACTGATTGATCCTAGCAGTTGCCACAATACTCTGTTTCTGATGAAGTCATAGTCTGATTGTTCTCAATAAAATTGCCATATCTTAAGTTTTACTGTGGGCCCTCCAATTGGCCTGGTTTAATTCCTTTTGATGCTTATAAATTAATATATATTTCTTTAGTGTTTCACAGTTGAAAAGTAGGGATGTATTTAAGTATGGATATCAAAATAGCATTTTAATTTTGTCTGTATATTTACACAGGTTCTTAACATTATTTAAATTTCTAATAGCTAAACACATTAATAAAACTTGCCTCGATGCATACAAACTGAATAGTAAAGGTGATAGCAACAGGGAAGAAAACTTGTTTATTGATCACTTCACTCTTTAAATTTATGTATTTATTGCATATCAAAATCAACTTCCACATGTATAGAATATTTTCATACTTTAAAAAGCTACTAACAACTGTATTATTCATAAATGATGCTAGAATAGTGTGGACAAATGTATACAAAGAACTTTTATAAGCAAAAGTGAGAACAGTAAATGAATTCTAAGAAATTATTGTCAAGGATCGCTATCCAAGAACCCTTCTTTTTGATGCTATCTTTATTTTCCATTCTTTTTTTTTTCATTTTTATTAGATATTTTCTTCATTTACATTTCAAATGCTATCCCGAAAGTCCCCTATACCCTCCCCCTGCCCTGCTCCCCTACCCACCCACTCCCACTTCTTGGCCCTGGGGTTCCCCTGTACTGGGGCATATAAAGTTTGCAAGACCAAGGGGCCTCTCTTCACAATGATGGCTGACTATGCCATCTTCTGCTACATATGCAGCTAGAGACAGGAGCTTTGGGGGTATCGTTAACATCCACAGTATGAAAAGACACGGGACACTGAGAATTGTTAATAACTGTATAAAATAACATGTGCATATTTATCCAGATACCCAGCCATTATCCATCCTACCTTCTGTCAATTATCCATGCATCCACTGCACTTCATGGAGCTCTTATATTGTACAACAAGGACTCACGTTCCAGGCTGATATAGTCAAAACAGTTTTTTCCTAAGCTTCTATACTATCATTAACTTCTAGAAAGCTTCACCTACACAAGTCCCTTGGGTGGGAAGTGTTTAGACTGATAACTCAAGCATACTCTTTGCTTGGACAGTCTTTGACCAAGTTTTAAAGTCAGATACAAAAACTGAAATCCATATGAAGACAACTTAAAGCATCATGTCTCTCCTGTCCAGTACTTAGGTTTCAGGTAAGGCGATAAAACAAGACTTTAGTATGACAGTGTATTCAATTATGTTTAAAGAAGTAATAGAACTAGTATGAGTTACACTTGATAACATTAAGAAATAAGCATGAAGGAGTCACCCTAAAACCTCTTAAAATGAAATTTCTATTTAAATTAACAAGCAATTTAGAAATACCAGTACTTGAACACACTAAGTTACCCATGATCTAAGAGTGTTCATTTCCCTCTTATCTTTTTTTCCCTTTCATTCTTTTTTGCATTTCCTTCTTTTACCATCTATATTTCCACATTTTGGAAGGGCTGCCGGTTTGCTAAGTCAGTCTCCTGAAAGCACGCACCACCATTTCTGTCCTAAACTTGTCCCTAAACAAAACTTTAACAGAATCACAAGCAATACTGAGGAGAAGTTGGTTTGAATTGTGTCCCCTTCTGGCAGGCACAAAAACTAAAAAGGAATAAAACATATAAGTTTTGGAAAATGACAAAAACAAAATATTGTTTTTGATAAAAATCATCAAAAATAAAAAACATTATAAAAATATTTCAAAGAATCCACACATAAATTGTTAAAGAGAAAGAGCACGTATTAATCTTTCTAAATACATATATAAAAGACATTTCCATTCCTACATATAACAAGTTAAAATATTGTTTAAAGTACTAAAACTAATGAAAGTACAGAGAAAAGTTCAAAACTCCAAGACATTCAAGGTGAAATAGCTGTTACCTAGCAAGTAAAGACCGAGACCGACTTCCCTCAATACAAACCTCACCAAGAGAATTGTGAGATGTCTTTAGAAAGCTATATGCCAAGCCTTTCCTTATACTATCAGCTATCAAGAGTCTCAGCTACTGCAGCTTAGGCAAGGCACGGAGACAAGTGGAAGAGGGCAGTGAGCCCAGAAGCTGAACCACATCTTTGTATAAACACATTCAGAAATAACTGGGCATGTGAAATCAAAACTGCAGGAGAACATGTTCAATAAACAATGCTTAGATAACCAAACCATCCTGACAAAGTCTCACGTAAAATTAAAATCTACATTTTGATGGCATCAAAGATACAGAGATAAAGGAAAATATTTAATGAAACAAACAACACATACATACATACACACACACACACACACACACACACACAAAATTTTGTACAAAATAGGAAAAGTTCTAAACATGAAAAAAACCATCAAAGTATCTAGTAAATTAAAATTTATTATTTTCAATTATCAAAGTAATACCCACTGCAAGAAACAAATAAAATACAAGTTCACAAAAAATGATTATAAGATCAGTATCTCATATAAGTATCCTATAAATTCAAATCATAATTCAAATGTGCTGTACATATATCTGAGTGGAATTAATCCTCAATCCAGAAATGCAAGCAGAAATTATTACGTTCAATTTAATATCTAGCAAATAGCAATAATTTAATACAGAGCAGAACAGAGGAGCAAAGGCAGCACTCATTCTCAATAGTGGGCTAGAACCTTGATTTAGCAATTGAGGAAAACAAAGCAATTTTATTTCACAAAGGTGAGCATATGTATGAGTCTGTGATCCTCCGATTTTATACCAATATATCTAGTCATTCACAAAGTATTCAGTGCACATAAACTAGTTAAACATTATATGTCAAATCTTTTACTAATCAATATGTATGTGTAACCAAAGTTAATTATTAGACTCTAATATCACTAAATTACTAACATGGCTTACTAACAAAACAATCACGTACTTGAATGTGGCCACAATATCAAGCTGCCATTTAAGTTTTTACCAAGAGCCAATTTATATTTTATTTTGTGGTAGACCAGTGGCAGGTTTTAAATCAACACTGGTCCTTGAAATCCTTTTTAAAGGCATTGTGCTATAACAAGGCCTTCCAAAAGAACTACCTGGAATAATAGAAGTTTGCTATTTCTGTGTTGTTCAAAATATACACTATCATATGTGGCTACAATTAAATCAAAAACTTAAAAAAATTTACTTTTAAGTTCAAAATGTACAACATAAGCTGCCACATATGCATAGTGGCTACTACAGTGGACAGCACAGCTTCATGAATTTCCTTCAAGATATATACACATATAACTTGAGAGATCCTCACATATGTTGAGAAAGACTAATTGAACAAAAATCACTTGAAATGACTCAAATGACCTTCAGCACAATAGGTAAATACATTGTAACTAAGAGAAGAATATTTTTAAAAACACTAAAGCTAGTTAAACATAGAACCATGTGTGTGTGTGTGTGTGTGTGTGTGTGTGTGTGTGTGTGTATACATGAACATTATGGAACCAGTTGAATGAATCAAAAACTTCATATAGTAAGGTAATGAACAGCATTTTAGTCACGGCTACAGTATTCCTATGACGGTGGTATGGTAAGAGTGCTCATCTAATGACATGTTTATGCAAATATACACAATGACGTTTACACGGTAAAACAATCTGATGCCATCTTGTCAGAATGTATTAGCATCATTAAGTTATGCAGGACTGCCCTCACCCTTTAAATATAATCATAATTAGGAAAATGAAATACACTACTATAAATGAACAAACAATTATTTTCTGTAACAGGAGGTTGGCAAGATGGCTCAGAAGGTAAAATGAACTACAACCATGCCAGATAACCTGGGTTCGATAACGAAAATCCACATGGTTGAAGCAGAGAATCAATTCCTACAATTGTCCTCTAATTTCCAAGGTTCTATGGTGTGTGTGTGTGTGTGCACGCACGTGCATACACACACACACACACAAAATAAATAGATAAATAAATAAATAAATAAATAAATAAAATTGAACAGAAAAGGAGAGAATGGTTAATCACAAGTCACTTAGTAGGGTTCTCTAGAAACAGACAAGCAAAGAATAATAAAGGTAGGCTGGGGATGTGTCTAATAGAAAGTATTTTTCTTGCTGGTAAAGAGCTTTAGCTTTAGTCTCCAATGATGAAAGAAGTTAGGGTGGGATGGAGAGGGGGAGCGAGGGAAAAAGGGAGGGAGGGAGGGAAAGGAGGGAGGGAGGGAGAGAGGGAGGGAAGGGAGGGAGGGAAGGAGAGAGGGAAGGAAAGAGAGAAAATATTTGTAGTCTCAATATTGAGTAATTTTGTAGATTCATATTAATTTCATTATTAAGATTCAAAAATTAATCATGCCACATATTTTACTATTTATATTAAACATTATATAATAAAGTGTTTGAAATTCACATGCTAAAATATCATTTAAAAATACAACCACTTTGACAAAATTGTTTTAAGAGTAGAACTTTGTATAGTAATACAACTCTAACAGTTATGAAGATATAGCAACTATAAGCCTATATGCACAAAACCACATGAAACAGAAAACTGAAGCATGAAAGAGGACAGAACTCAATAACACTGGCTGAAGAACCCAACATCCTACTTTCTTACTAAAGAGAACCACTGGATAGAGGATGGAGGGGGCAATGGCAGACTTGAGTGATGCTGTAAGTTAGTAAGAAGTAACATTAATGGGAGATTCTACGCAAAACATCTGAACACATTTTTCTAAAATGAACCAAGTGTTTACGAAACAGATCGCATAGTTAGCCAAAAAGCAGGTCTCAACAAAACTTTTGAAGACTATAAGAGAGTAGTACTCAAACCATGACTGAACAAAATCAGTAGAATATCTGGAAAACTTGAAAATGTATGTTCAAATTTCCCATTCCTAAATAACCACTGGCTTAAAGAAAGAAAAATTACCAAATTATATATATATATATATATATATATATATATATATATATATATATATAATGCCTAGAGACAAATGAAAATGAAAGCATGGCATTTGAAAATTTATGGTGTGCATCCAAAACAAATGCTAAAAGGAAACATTACAGCTGAAAATAACCACATTAAAAAAAAACTCAAATTAGTCTCCTACTACCTTAACAAAAGGAAGAAGCAAATCAAATCCAAGCAAGAATAAAAGAGAGTAGAATAGAGATAACAAAAATAACAATTAAAGGGAGAGAAAAAAATCAGTGAAACTAAAAGCTTCATAGAAAAATTTCTCTAAAATGATAAAATTGGCAAGCCACTGACTAGACCGATAAAGAAAAACAGAGAACATTGAGGTCACTAACACCAGGAATAAGTATGGACCAACAAAGGCTCACATGCAGAAACAAAAGGCACGAAGAAAATACTGTACACAGTATAGTGTATGGGGCTGAGGAGACCTTGGTGCATAAAGCATCTGAAGAAGTGAGATTGCATATCCAGATCCCAGAACCCACACTCACAGTCTGACTCATGTGGAAGCAGCCCAGCTACATTCCAGAGTGAAAGACAAAGGGCCCTTTGGTTAAGCTGGTTAGCTAGTCCAATCTCCCATCTCAGTTACTAAACTGGAGAACCATAGAGAAAGGCATCCTATGTTGACCTGTGGCCTCTATATGGATGTACACACATGTCTACTGCATGTGAACACATCAAGCAAAACAGCTGTATGTCAAGAAATTGAAGAATATGAAGTGGATACATTTCTAAAAAACACAAAATATCACAAAATAAGCTCTACGAAAAACAAAAAATCTTAATATATCTATTACAAGTAAAAAGAATGAGTCAATAATTAACTGAAAGAAAAAGAACAGTCTCACTCATTCTATGACACCTCAATGCCAAAGTGAAACAAGGAAATCATTTTATAAAAACCCAGAACACTATGTATTAGTATGACTAATGGCTACCAATTCAAGATTCCTTAACAAAACATTGGTTAGAAAAATGAACCTAGAGATACTAATAATATACATGATAGGTTGGTTCAATATATAAAAATCATAGTAATAGAGTAAAAATAGTAAAACATGCCTATTTTAATAAAGGCAGAAAAAGCACATGATAAACAGCAACACCTACAAAAAGGAGTAGGGAATGCAAAAACTACTGGAAACAGTATGCTACCTTCATGATTATACAGAGAAAAGTCTGAGATCAGAAACAAGGATGAGACCTTTGTCTACATCTTTTACACTCTACATTAGTGAATCTCAACCTGTGTGTCTTTTGATAAAGCCTACCTTCAAAATTATTTACATTATACTTTGTAACAGAGGCAAAATCACAGTTGCAAAGTAGTAATGAAAATAATTGTATGGTTGGGGGTCACCACAACATGAGGAACTGTATTAAAGAGTAGCAACATTAGGAAGGTTGAGAACCAGGTACTGCCAACAGTTTTCTCTTCATTATTTCAGAATCTTCCTAAAAACTCTTGAAAGTGGAGTTTTGAATGTATAAAAGATGCTTAATAGAGGTTGAATACTTCCGTATTTTAACTTGAATTCAGGTCTAAAAAATTCATGTTCTAAGCTACATTATAAAAGATAGCAAAGGTATAACAAACAATGGATAAATGATTGCATTCAAAAAGCATATTTAGAAATTAAGTTGGAATTCATCTATTGCACCTTGCTGGAGCTCATTTGTGTGAGGTCTTCATTTACTGAGCTGGCCTTGCTATTTCTGCATCTGTGTTTCTGTACACATAGATCCTTTAGGCGAGGAAGCCCCAATCAATGTTATTTGTCCAGAAATTCCAACTCACAGTTGAAATTCTTTTCACTTCTTATGTGAATCCTTTTTGACAAAGGAGAAATTCTCAGCATGAGAGGTCAGCATTCCTCACAACTACTTCAGTTAGAGATGCCATCAGATTTGGTTCCATGTCTGACTTAGTCACTCTAACTTCCTTAGAAGGCAGAGCCCCACTCTTACTCGCCATTCTATCTTGGGTGCCAAGGGAACATAAACCATGTATATAAAAAGGCATTTAGGAAAAATACTACTTTACATTTTTAGTCCCTACTTTGACTTCCTGGTAGGCTTCAAATCTAACAGTGTACAAGCACAATATTAAAAACATCCACACTTGCTACTGCCCCTATTCCTTCCTCTTAAAATCTCCCTCTACTGCCACATAAATTGTATTCTATTCCCTTTGCTACAGAATCCTTACTTTCATCTAGAATTATCTGAGTCCTTGCAAAGCTTAATGATCACGACAATGTGAGAACATGTGATGATGCAGGCTAAATGTGATGGCAAAAATAAAAACAAAAACCTTCACAGTCAGAGGGGTGCAGAAGCAATAGCAGAAGATCTTCACAAAAATTAATTAATCATAAATAATTAAGAAAGGGCAAATTAAGTATGAGTGTTTAAACTCAGGTGACTTATAAGAAGTGACAAGTGATGTAGGGATTGCAGTAAAATTAAGCTGGGGTAGGTGGATGGCTAAGCCTGTGGGCACCACACAGAACACAATGCATGTGCACAGGCAAGAACTGAAGAACAAAGCATGTTGAAGAGCAAGCAGTTATGTGAGTTTAAATATAAATAAAGTAGAAAGGTAATAATGATAAGGCTGGAGGCCTAAAATTGAAGAAAGATAGTAAAGGTGAGGGCATATACGCTAGACTGAACTTGGGATTTTATAAAAATCATAAGAAGGAATAATCCTGATATGTTATTTTTGTATTTGGGAACATATAAGTCACAAATGACAATATGGACAAGACAAAAAAAGGAAAGCAAGAGGCAGATTAATTAGCTAAAGAGATTACTTACTGTCACTCTCCATCGAAAAAATGAATTACAGCAACTACAATGTACATGAGGCAAGGCGGGGTGGCAGAAGATTCACGTCAAGGAGTGTGGCAAACTAAAATAACTTCTCCTCCAACAAGAAGAAAAGAGTTTTGTGGGAATAAAAATGTCCTTGAAGACCTTGTATTGTATTTACTTTGTATCTGTAGCATAGAAAGACCTCAATAAAACAATAAATCCTGGTGAGCTGGTTTGATCTGTATAGACTACAGAGGCAATAATAATAATGAAGATACGATTTTGTTACCCATTGTGGGAGTAACAGTCCTCACAATGTCTGGTCTGACATATACACTGAATGCTTCAATACTTTATAGCACAAGGCAGAATACATGGAAGATAAGGAGCATTTCTCACTTTATATAGGCTAGTAGCTGAAGATATACGCTTCTAATTCTTCATCTATCTATTATTTCTCCTAGAGCTTGTAACTAGTCTACAGTTTACCTGAGAAACTGAACTGATTCAATTTTAGATTTTTCTTTATAAATAACAAGCAATAAAGTGTCATATAGTGTTTTTAATCATATTCTGGAAAAACGAGCAAGTTAATGAATTGAACCCTTAATTTAAATCTGTAGAAAAGGATGAATGAACTTTATATAATAACAATTATGTAATACACATATACAAGTCTATTAAATATGAATGGGAAACACAAGAAACTGATCAAGTATCTGTCATTTTTCTTTATGGGGAAGGAGAATCAATCAATCAATCAATCAATCTACTTAATCTACCTATATCTGATAGTTGTATTTAAAAAAAGTGAGCATGTTTTCAAGTCATTTAAAGGTAAAGTATGGCATGGAAGAACTATTTAAATTCAATTAAAACATGAAGTGTTCAGGCCTGGCAATAGTGGTAGCTCATGAGTCTGATCCCAGCACTTGTACGGCAGAGACAGGCAGATCTCTGATTTCAAGGCCAGCCTGGTTTATTGAGCTAACTCTAAGATAAATAAGGCTGTACAGAGAAATCCTGTCTCAAACAACAACAGAATAATAATAAAATAAAATAAAAAATAAACATAAAACATTTAATGTCCATTTAATCTTGCTTGAATTTGTTTGCTCATGGATGGAAATAAAAATTATATTGAATTCGAAGATGACTACAGAATAAATGATATACTGTATTTGTAAGCCAGGTACTTATCATGTACAAGCTAAGAAGCTAATAAAAGAAGCTTCTACTATAATTCTTATAATCATTGTTCAAATATGAAAATGACATGTAGTTCTTACTGAAAAGATAAAATAGGTTTTAGACCTTTTTTTCCCTCGTCTCTGTGTGTGCATCAGTGTTCCTAAAAAGTACAAATCAGAAGAAACTAAGACACTGAATTCATCAACTCAAGTTCTATATCCTAAAAGTAACAAGAAAATAACTCATCATCTGAAATTAGAAGCGTGAGGAAAATCACCAAATTATAACTTTTGCAGAGTAACTATTGTTTTCATAAAAATCCAGAGATAAAAGGAGACAAAATAATTTCTTAAAAGGAAGTTTTACCTACTGTCCACAAATAAGAATTTTAGGAATAACATGTTTAATATGATAATACCCACTGAACTGTTTAATTTTTCCTTTAAGAAAAGATATACAGATGCACATTAGGAATTTTATCATACAGAGGAATAACTGATTAATACTAAAAGATATTCTAGCATAGGAATGCTATTTCTGACTTGTCCACTGGTCACCATTTTTCTTGTATGTCCTTCCATATTTAATAAAATGGAAATGTGTATGTAGGTTACAGCACACAGCAAGGATAAGATCATTGAACTGGGAACTGAAAAAGGCTGCTCCTTGAACAGGAGTGGGATTAGTGTATGGAGCAATAAAAGCAGCCGATCTCAAAGTGTCATTAAACAGAGACTCAAAGCGAACCAGGAAACTGCAGTGCTGAGGCCGAGCTATGCACACTTCTACCAGCCTCTTTGGGGTGGATCCCATGGCCTGTGTGCTAACAGGGAGCTCTGGGCATTCTAAAGCATAAGTCTAGAAAGTTACATGTTTTCCAAAGTTTGCAAGCATAGTCAAGCCCACCCACAGACAATTTTTCATTCAGGCATTATTAGATCCCCAGAGTCAAATGATTTCAGTAGATTTTTGGATAAATGACCTAGTATATCATGTAGATGCTGAGGTTTCATGGTTTTCCTTCAGCACTACAGCCCCAACATGTCCTCTCATCATTTGTACAGATGCCCATGCAGTCTTTATATGTTTACTAAATTTTCATAGGGAAATTTTACTAGATCAGTTTTTCTTTAAAAAGTTTTGAAAACTTAGGTATGGTAGGACACAAAGCCAAATCATAGCAATTGAGATGTGGAGGTGGGAAGACAACTAGAGCCAAACAATAAGTTTGATGACAGCCTATCTAAATAAGGCCTTGCCAAAATAAAGGAAAAAAAAAATAGAAATCTAGGTTCTTTATTAGCCTGTGGCTTGTCGTCTTTGTACTTTGAAGTGCCTTTTCTTCATCTCAAATTTGTTAAAATAAATATTTTTACATTTTTAGGGCATGGTAAAACCATAGGGGTATTGTTGTTTGAACATAAAGTAATGGGCCTTGATAATGTAAATCATTGAAATTGTCCTTGTTTCAAAATGTTTTTGTCAAAATATCTTTAGCAATCCAAGAACATAATTAAATTTTTTTTTTAAAAAAGGAAAGTACGTTTATTTGGATTTTTCCCTGGATTTACCTAGAGCATTGTATTTACTGAGAGAAATGTCTAAGCTTTCTGTCACACACTTGCTTTCTTCTGCAATGCAGCATGTGCTCCTCATCAGTAATATAAAGATAGCTGCAACTCTAAAATGTTACACAGGCACTAAAAACAAGTGACAGGGAAAAAGGCAAAAAAACAGTGTGGTTTTGTTGGAATGCTTATTCTGATATGTCATTACAGTGAAAATACATGGCTTTTCTATACCACAGTAAAATCTACCTATCAAGTTTGATTATAAACTTGTCCTCTTTATACCCACATAGATGGTTTATGGAGATTTATCTCTTTTCAAAGCAAAAGCACTATTCTCTAAAAACCTGTGAATCAGGCTGTCTAACAGGCATTTAGGAGGTTAAAGGATATTAGTGCATATCTTTTATATCTCAGTACATAAATTAAATCAGCAACCAGGAGGGAATTGGAATTTCTGTTTTGTTTTAATCCTGACCATCAACTTCAGATTAAAACATGGAGATAATTAATTTAAGACCACAATAGGGGGCTGGAGAGATGGCTCAGCAGTTACGACTACTGACTGCTCTTCCAAAAATCCTGAGTTCAAGTCCCAGCAACCACACGGTGGCTCACAACATTCCATAATGAGATCTGACGCCCTCTCTGGTGTCTCTAAAGACAGCTACAGTGTGCTTAGATATAATAAATAAATCTCAAAAAAAGAAAAAAAGACTATAACATACATGTTTACATGGTATTCGTTTCTCCTTAACTGACTAAAGAGAACCAGTTCTCCTAAGGAACTTTCAAACAAACAAAAAAAAATACTGATGGTCATTTGTTGGTTTGGGGTAGGTACATGTAGAACATGAAAGAAAAGAGGTGATACAGGCACCCCTCACGTGTCCCAACCTTTGCAATGGAAGATGCTATCCTTACATGATTTAGAATAGATAAAGGGGAGTTAGAAAAGATGATGGACAGGAACAAGAATGGGCGAGGAATGACGTGGGGCTACTAGAAGACAGACTAGAAGATCATAGCCTTTTAATACCTGGGCCTTACTTTTTCTCTAGGAAAGATTGTTCACAGTGGCCTACAGAGGATTCATAGAAGACCATTTCAAAAACTGCAGAACCTGAGTGGTTATATTATCCTTTCTGAAACTTTGAAACTCTTTGGTTTCATCTCACCAAAATGCTCTACAATGAGACACTTTTATTTATCTTGCTATGGAATCAAGAAATACAAGTAAGGTGCCAGGCGGCGGTGGTGCACTCCTTTAATCCCAGCACTCGGAAGGCAGAGGCAGGCGGATTTCT
>NC_034592.1:35732156-35744396 GCF_900095145.1 Mus pahari | reverse complement strand
TATCCAAGGAGCTGAAGGGGTCTGCAACCCTATAGGTGGAACAACAATATGAACTAACCAGTACCCCCAGAGCTCTAGCTGCATATGTAGCAGAAGATGGCCTAGTCGGCCATCATTGGGAAGATAAGCCCCTTGGTCTACAAACTTTATATGCCCCAGTACAGGGGAACACCAGGGCCAAGAAGTGGGAGTGGGTGGGTAGGGGAGCAGGGTGGGGGGAGGGTATAGGGAACATTCAGTATAGCATTTGAAATGTAAATGAAGAAAATATCTAATAAAATAAGTAACGAAAAAGAAATACAGAACACTGCTAAACAGGTAGAAGTCCTTAAAGAATTACAGGAAAACACTTATTCATGATATAAAAGAAAAGATATTGTTTATCAGTAGGATTATCTGACCATTAAAAATCAAGGTAGACAATAGTCCAGTATAAAACACTACTGCACCATTTTTCACTAAAGGAGAAACAGACATATGTGCATGGTTATTATAACCTAAAAAAGTAAACAGTCTGAAATATGGCTAGCAAGCACAGTTAAAGATATTATCACAACATATTAGTGTTTAACATAATAGGTAATTCCATTCAGTGTCTATAATCTTTCTAAAAGATAATAAATTAAGATATAGATCACTCAATAAAATATATTTAAAGTTAGATGGAAGTGGAATTTCACTATGCACAGAATCATTTTTCTTTCATTTCTAATTAAAAGTTTATTAGTGATTTATCTCTAATTACTATCCTGATGTAATGACTTGACAGCTTAAGAGTTTCCTTGTGTCTTTTAAAACTCAAGTAGAAAGTGATTTTACAAACATTTAAATATATCAGTAGCACTCTTTATTTAAAAAAAAAAACTTTAGTTTAATACAATTTTTAACGCTGTTTGTACAATATGTTGGTTCAAAACAAATTCTTAAATTTGGCCCAAAATTAAATTAAAAATATTACTAGTTTTTAAGAGAGAAAAGATATGTAGCAAATACAAAACAAAATAAAAAAACAATGCAACTTAAAGCATACAGGGTATAAGCTTACTAAAGGTTGTATAAAACAGAAGGTTTGCTATGTTAGGGAAATATATTTTATGAATTAAAATCTGTTGCTATGAGCTCATTCCATCTGAAAAGATGTCTTCCTGTTTGATACAAGGAACCTAGGGTTAACTGGCAGCACGTCTGTCCGTCTTCCCAGCCCCAGTCCTTCTGTGCCGTATGCACTGTAGGGGGATGCTTCTTCTGGTCACTATGTCTAGCTTTGCAAACTCAACTTTCAGGTATTTGTTTACTTCTGAAAATTTAATTGTATTATTGTGTTTTGCTTCTCCCATTCTTCAAAAGAAGGGATAAACACATTAGTTCTTCTACTAAATATACCAAATTTTGGAAATAAAAAAAAATTGAATCCTTAGATTTTAAATTTAGACAGTAATCCAAAATTAAGAAAACATAAAATGAGCTGGGATAAAAATCCTTTCTTACAAATATTTATCTGTTACACAGCATCCCCCTGAAACTGCCATGTGGGTATACTGGAATACAGACTGTGGTCCTCTGCAAGAGCAGCGAGTGCTGCAGTCTTCTGGCATATGTTTAAAACATATTCCTATGTAAAGTGCTTGCTACAACTTTCTAGTTTCTTGCCTAGCTTTCCTTTCTATCATCATCTTGTTTAATTTTACATGGGAGATGTAAGTAGATTAGGAAGCAGGTGATCTCAGTCCCAGATGTAATATTTGCTACATGACTTAGGATACCCATCAACTTTTTCTGGATCTCTTATACTTTTTCAATAAACAATAAAATTGAGAGCATAAAAAGGTTAGTATTTATGATTATTTTTTAGAAATGCCTGACTTAAAATTCAGTCAAGTCTATGGCCAAATACTTAACCCTTGCCGAAAATAATAAATAGACCCTCCTTTGTCTTTTTTTGTATCATATGTGAAATATGATAGTCTCAAGTGTCAGGACTCTCTTTTCTGACTTTATAATATTAATATAAGCACAAAACACATTTTTGGTTTAAGGCAAATTTCTTCTTTGGAAATCTTTATTATTACCTTAAGTTAGTCCCTGATGCCTCTTACTAGCCAATCTTAGCCTTCAGGATAGTCTACACTGCAAGTAACACTCTCATTTTAAAAGAATAATCTTTTATATGAAGTATAACTTTGAAAACATATTTATGCATGACATTTCTTGGCAGAAATTTAAAGTGGTTTAACTACATAAGAATTTACAAAATTATCTGAGTTTTTAAGCAGGAATAATTGGGTAAACTAGGTTTCCAAATTCATATATGAAACTAGCAAAATATATATCAAAACATACAACAATAATATTTTAATTACTGGTCCATCGTATGTAAAGATGGTTTGATTTTTATTAGTATGAACTTTATGTATCTGAACTTAGTCTCAACAGGTTGGTAAAGATGGCTCAGCACTAAAGTATTTGCCACACAAATCCAAGTACTTGAGCCCAATCCCTGGAACTCAGGACGAAGGTGGAAGGTGGTACCTACTCCACAGAGGTTGTCTTCTGACATCCATCTACATGTTTACTCCAAGGTGCGTAACACACACATACACACACACATATACACACACATGTGGAAAGCCCTTTGGGGTGCCACTTTGCAGGAGTCTGACTTTGGCCAAAGACAAGGAATTGTGCTTCAGGCAGGAATCAGGCATTGGCCATGACAAGGAAGTAGGCTCAGGAAGGAATCTGACTTTAGGGCATGATAAGGAAGTAAGTTTCAGCAAGAATCTAATTTTAGGCTATAGTAGGGAAGTAGGGTAAGGCAGGAATTTTAATCTTATTGTGGAACAAAAGTAGACTTCAGGAAAAATTTGGGGCTTGGACAAGGAAGTGGGCTCAAGTATTTGGGTCATCATGACAAGCCTTTTTAAACAACTGTCTTGGGACTTTGCTTACTGCCTTGTTAGTTCCTTATTGTACTGCTTGCCCAGAACACTTGTATGTAATTAAATTGGTATAAAAAGTGGTTTGGAAAATTTGTCTTCAGTCTCACAATTGACTGGAGTCATGCTTCAATGTTGTCTGTCTTTTTTCTTTTCTTTTTTTTTAAAATTATTTTTATTCTTTTCATACATGGTTTCTTAATGTAAGCAGCCCTGGTTTTCTTTTCTTCTCTTTTCTCTTCTCTTCTCTTCTCTTCTCTTCTCTTCTCTTCTCTTCTCTTCTCTTCTCTTTTCTTTTGTAGTTTTTTGAGACAGGGTTTCTCTGTGTAGCCTTGGCTATCCTGGAACTCACTCTGTAGACCAGGCTGGCCTCGAACCCAGAAATCCACGTCTTTTTTCTTTTTAATCCTACTCCCGAGCTAGAGAACCTGCTGACTGACTGAGTGGGCTTGGTCATACACATACCAAAAATATGCAAATTTTAAAGGTTTTGTATGTGTAAAAGTCTTCTATAATGTTGCCTTGTTAATTAGACTCTAAAACTAAATTTCACTTTTCTGTACTCTTGTAGATTAAACCAATGGTCTCATTCTGGGCAATGGTCTACCATTAAATTACATCCCTAGCTCCTGTTTGTTACTTTTAAAGAGAAAATTCATTATGCCTTTGAGTGTGTGTGTGCTTAGGCACATGTAAGTGCATGTATGAGTATGTGTATGTCTGATGAATCTATATGAAATTGTATACTCTACTTCTTTACTTCACTTTCCTTCCTTCCTATCTATCTATCTATCTATCTATCTATCTATCTATCTATCTATCTATCTATCTATCTTTGCTAAGCAACCATCTACAATTCTCTTAGACATGGTTTTCTCTTAAGTCTTTCAGTGTCAAAGTGTTTTTCTTTTTTTTTTCTGGTTCTCAGTTTATTACATTCTTAAACTGATGAATTATACAGGATATGAGAAAGCAGAACACTTTAAAACAAACTGTTCCCTAATGCCTTAACAAAAATACAGTATTTATCTCATAAACCTAGAAGTTTTAAAAAATATTTTATAATGGCACATCCTTTAAACATGGCTATCACTGTTCACAGAAAAAAAATACTGAGATCCATCTAGGAGGGTTCACAAAAACCTCTTGAATCCATAGAGAAGTACAGGAACTGGAGTACTGACATCATTAGGAATAAGAAAGTTTTAAAGAGGGGAAAGATATTTGATGATCAAGATGAATAAAATATTCAACACTGAAGTATACTAAGGGATAGCTAGGCCACCATCTGACTTTAATTAGACTCGTCCAATTAATGCACTTCATTCCACACAACCACTGAGTAGATCAGTCTTAAATAAGAAGACACCAACACAAAACAATGAAATTTCTAAAGATGATTTATTTTGCTGATAGGCTTTTTGAACTCTCAATAAAACACAGAAAATAGCTTGGATCATGAATACTCTGACACAAGAACTATTTTTGGATTCCTATATTAGTTTCTTTTATTGTCATACTGTAAAAAAGTACTCACGTTTTCAATATCTCAGTCTCTTTATGACAATGGGGAGAACTATTTGAAAGAAACAAGTTAACAAGTTAAACTGGATGTTTAATTCTTAATGAAATAAAAGAACTGCAAGTCAAACTGTGTAAATTATTTACTATTATCTTTTTATATTATGATAAGCATGGACACACACACACACACACACACACACACAAACACACACACAAATGGATGTATCTGGAGGATATCATCCTCAGTGAGGTAACCCAATCACATAAGAACTCACTTGATATGCACTCACTGATAAGTGGATATTGGCCCAGAAACTTAGAATACCCAAGATACAATTTTCAAAATACAAGAAAATCAAGAAGAAGGAAGACCAACGTGTGGATACTTCATTCCTCCTTAGAATAGCGAACAAAATACCCATGGAAGGAGTTACAGAGACAAAGTTTGGAGCCGAGACAAAAGGATGGACCATCCAGAGACTGCCCCACCCAGGGATCCATCCCATTATCAGCCACCAAACACAAACACTATTGCATATGCCTGCAAGATTTTGCTGAAAGGACCCTGATATAGCTGTCTCTTGTGAGACTATGCCAGTGCCCGGCAAATACAGAAGTGGATGCTCACAGTCACCTATTGGATGGAACATAGGGGCCGCAATGGAGGAGCTAGAGAAAGTACCCAAGGAGCTGAAGGGGTCTGCAACCCTATAGGTGGAACAACAATATGAACTAACCAGTACCCCCAGAGCTCGTTTCTCTAGCTGCATATGTAGCAGAAGATGGCCTAGTCGGCCATCATTGGGAAGATAAGCCCCTTGGTCTACAAACTTTATATGCCCCAGTACAGGGGAACACCAGGGCCAAGAAGTGGGAGAGGGTGGGTAGGGGAGCAGGGCGGGGGGGAGGGTATAGGGGACTTTCGGGATAGCATTTGAAATGTAAATGAAGAAAATATCTAATAAAAAATCGAAAGAAAAAATAGAAAGAAAGAAAGAAATAGCAGTGCCTCAGTTTTTCTTTTTTGTCTTCACTGCCTTACAGTCTCTATCCAAAGCTTTAACGTTGGATATGACACCTGGTGTTGTTTTCTATATTAGTTACTCATGCTGTACAATCGGCCACTCTAAAGTTGTAATGTCTGTGAGAGAAAATAACACAGGGTTTGGTTTGTCCAGCCAGGCAATTCTTGAACTAATCTCACAGCTATTTTTTTCAGGGACGTAAACTTTAATTGAAGTGGATATTTCCAAAGTGCTTCAGTTACGTATCTGATAGTGGGTGAAAAAATAATAAAAAAAAACAACCAAAAAACCAAATGTATGTATGTGTATGTGTGTACACATATACACATACATACATATATACACACAAAATACTGAGAAAGTTACTTTTATTAGGTACATATTATTAATAAGACTGAATCAAAATGCATCACATCCAACAAATTTAGCTCTAGAGTCCATGATCTTAAGCATTTTTATAGTATTACCAACTTTAAAAAACTGAAATTAAAACTAAATATATTTATATTTTTGTTGTCCTAATGGTAAAAGATTGCCAAAAGTCAATGTGCAAAATCTGAATTGACTGTATGCTAGATACAAGGATTAGACATTCTCTATAGCATGTTCTCCACAACTTTTAGGGAATATCTTTAAGAAAAGCACAGTTTAGAATAGATGAGTTAGACCAGATCATCAGTTACAAGGCATTATATAACTTTATAAAGGATAAAACATAGTAGAAAGTAAAAGTAAAATATTAATCAATATCCACAAGATGCTAAGAGTTCACATGCTCTACATTTAAGGCATGAAATAATGCTAAGAAAAGCATTAGCAAACAATTTTCCTTATATAAAAAAAAATACAGCACAGAATCTCAGCAGCTCCCCAAAGACTGTGTTCTATAGTATGCAGTACTCAAAGCTGGCTCTCAGGGCAAGGGGTATCTCTCAAGCTCTAGTGCTTGCTGCCTAGTCAGTTATAAAACTGACTATAATGGGTTACTGTTGATATCAATGAACACTGAACACTGTGGCTTGAAAAGTGTGGAAGCACAATAATATATTTAGTATTTAGCTTTATGGAGAAAGTCTGTGACCTTTATTTCCCAATGCTATAAAGATAAAGCAAAAGAATGGTATTTACTTTACTCTTATATTCTTTACAGAAAATTGCCTATGTATTTATAAGCAGAAAGAAATATGAGGAAATACTTCCTACTTGTTTCTTAATGCTTTTTTGCTGCCTGTCAAAAGAATTAAATATAACACCTGAAGTCAATAATAGGCAAGCAGCAATCTGCAGAACCATAGATGTTAGGTCAGATGAACAGATGAAAGGGAAACAGAGGAAATAGGTATGAATGGGGGTTCGGGAATGGCTAAATGGGAGAACCAAGTGGAGACGGGGAGCGGAGAAGGGAATGAGGGAGGAAATATTAGGAGAGAAGGCTAAGTTAAGGGCCATTTGAGAGTTAGTATGGAAGACTAATACAGTAGAAGTTTTCTAAAATATATACACATATGAAGATGAGTTAAATAAAATTGCCAAATAATGGTGGACACAAAGTCTAGCTGACTCTCTCTTGTCACCAAATGAAGCTGCCAATACCAGAACTGGTTATAGATAATTGAGTTGTTGGCCAAAGGGGTCCCAAGTGAGCCCCCAAACAATCTAGTCTGTTGCCAAGACTACAAGTTGCTATCCACAAACTGACCAGTAAGGCCCCATTGATGAAAGCAACACCTGCTAAACTCACTGAAATTGAAGAAGTTGGTACCTGGAGCCTTCCTTGCTATATTCCAGCATCTTTGTCATACATAGAAAGGAACTTTGCATGCTACTAAGAGAGATGTAAATACAATTCAGCCACACACTCTTGGTTTAACAATGGTGTCCTGCCAGCAAGATATGCTAGTGAAATGCTGACCAAAAGCTTGTGGGTAGTAAACAACCAATATCTGATTTGACTTAAGACCCACTCTCCTCCTGCAGCTGAAGGGAACATATATGGAGAAGCACAGCCAGACATTACAGACTTTTGAATGCTCAGCTCTAAATGAAACATCTCCATCAAATCCCTCCTCTCAGGACTCGAGAGCTGTGAAAAGGGTTCAGAGAAAGGGTATGAGCCAAGAGTACACAGCCTTCTAAATCAGTATGATCAAAGTACATAGGAACTCACAGACACTTAATCAGCAAGCACAGGGCCTACAAGGGTTTGCCTCCGGTCTTCGTTTATAGATTATGGCTTCTGTTTAGTGTTTTTATGGAATTCCTGAGCATGCAAGTAAGTGGGTGAGTCTCTTTTCCTGTGCCTTCTCTTAGGCTCTTTCTTCTGTATCAGTTTTTGTTTTATCATAATTTTATTTTATTACTATCATTTAGAAGCCTGTTTGTCTTCTAATGAGTGACTGAAAGGGATCCAGATGGAAGGGGAAGTAGGGATAAACTGAAAGAGTAGAGAGAACAGAAAGCATAATCAGAATATAGTACATGAAGAAAAATAAATCTACTTTCAATAAAAGAGAAAAAAAAACAGATTTTTGATCACATTCATATACATTAAAGTATACAATAAAATTCACAAATTGAATATATTACCTATAAAATTCTTAGTATAGTGCATGGCACACAATAAAGTACTAATTAGGTTATTAGTAATTACATTGGAGATTTGAAACTAGTACTGATAAATCCTAACATATGCTATAAATCCTACCACCATTCTTTAATTATAACTACAGATTATTAACCTTATTTGATAACAGAGTCCTTGGGGACAGCACACATTTATCACAGAACTAGTGTTTTTAGAAATATGCTTTGCGAGTCGGGCGTGGTGGTGCACGCCTTTAATCCCAGCACTCAGGAGGCAGAGGCAGGCAGATTTCTGAGTTCGAGGCCAGCCTGGTCTACAGAGTGAGTTCCAGGACCGTCAGGGCTATACAGAGAAACCCTGTCTCAAAAAACAAAAACAAACAAAACAAAACAAAACAAAAAAACAAAAAAAGAAATATGCTTTGCTAGAAAAATGAGGCATAAAGCAGAAGGAATACAGCAATTCCTAAGTAATGCCCAAACCAATCTTTAGCTGGCCCTTCAGGGTTAATGAACTCGGTAAGTTCTCTTATCAAATATTATAAGCATTTCAAGTAGTAGTGGTCTATGAACTCACTATTCCTTTAGGTACTGCAAAGAAATATGTATCAATGTTATCTATACTGTCATTCAGAACACTGTATTCATAGTAAATAAATTACTCTAAACACTTTTGTCATTCTTAGAGATTAAAATATGCTTTGAAAAGCACAGTCTGAGCTCAGAAGACAGCTCAAGTAGTAAAGGTCTTTGTCCCCAAGCCTGTAAGCCATGAGTTCAATCCTTGACACATATGTAGGAAGAGCCCACTGGAACTGTTGTCTCTGAGCTCTACTTACATGACCGTGGTCCCCCTCCCCCACTCCTACACAGATTTAATTTTTAGAAAGATGGGAAAAAGTGGGGAAGCCAAGAGTGGGAGAAGAAGATGATCTGAGATACCTGAGAATGCCAGGAAACTAAGCTCAAACTTATTTTACAAATTGGTCATCTTTAAAATTAATGCACTGGAAGAATTTATCAATTCCCAAATAAGGCAGTAGCCTAATCTATTCAACGAGTGCTTTTTTACTTTTATATTTCTTATGGTATTTTGTTGTCCACAAATGACTTAATCCATTAATTTTATCATTTTCATAATATTTTATTTCTTGAGCCTCTAGTTGTCAACTAACTTTTTATTAGGAAGAGAAGTTGGTGTTCAAAGCCCAAATGCAATGAGGATAACTCAATGATTATTAAAAAATATTTTTTTTAAATTTTATCTTTAAAAATACTATTGCAAATCAGATACACCAACATACTCAAAACTAAGATCATAGCCTGAGATAGGGAGTGCAACCTAGTAATTTACAGTAATTTTTGACTGGGTTAATATGAACATAACAATAAAAAAGTTAATATTTGTATTGCCATTATTGGGTAACCCCATTTTTCTTATTGATAAATGAAATAATTTGGAAAATTTTTATATTCTGGTAAGTGATATAAACATGCATAGATTTATAATGGTTTGTCTTCTATCTACTTTGATTTGTGGCATGTGCTACTGTTCTGTAGCTAGGAGCAGCTGAATGGCTTTACAAGTTGCCCCACACACTATATCCCTTACCTTCATCTGTTAACACTGTCCTCTACCAACCTAGCACCTGAAGGAGGCGTTTTCTTCATAATATAGATTGGTCAACCACAACCAGGTCCTTCTCTTTAGAAATGAGACATATTATCTTAATTCCTTTTTAAAGTTCTGCCTAGTTATCTCTAGAAAAGTATGTTAAGGTCGTAGTTTCCAATCTATTTCTGTTAAGTCTTATAAGATCCGAAACTAAAATCAAGACTGTATGGGAAAGTACATTATTAGTTTTAGACTGAAATAAAGTGTTCTTCCATAACAACCAGCCTATAACTAATTGTATGTTTTTCTCATTAAGAATAAAGAACATTTGTCTGTTTTAAAGTATTAAACTTAAGGATCAAGGAAAACGTTGCTAACAACAAATGTCTTGGACTTTAGCTCATATCTATGCCTGTAGCAGCCCTTGGGCTTTTCTTTTCAGCAAATGTTTCTCCATCATGATCAAGGTAATTCTTTCTCAGAGGAATTACAACCCAATAAGCAGTGCCTCATAACAGATGTCTCCTGGTTTGCCTGAATTCTCTAATTATACTTCGTGTAACTTTCCATGATAAAAATTCTAATTCTGCATTATTTGGTGCAGTTGTTTGATTAAATCCTTGTCCACGTCCAGGGTTTAGTTCTTAGAAGACAAAGAACTATGATAATTCCTGAACATACATCCCAGTGAGCACATAATAGCTATCAACACATCTGTTCAAGAACGTTCATGATGTATTGGCAAGCCATTGGTTGGAGACAATGAACACCCAGTTCATAAGAACTACAACTTTTAAAATAGATATTAATTTCTTTTCAGCTGAGAAGATACACATTTCTGGAAATAAATTTTCCTGTTTTCAAAAGAAAAAAAAAAACCCAAATCCCTAGTAAGGGTAGAATACCATGTATTTTAACTGCAGAACTACTTCAGGATAGATCACATCCATCAAAATTTATGACATAAATGGAGAAAACATAAGCTATATTGTTTTCTTTTAGCATTTACATATAATATGTATACCTTGTAACTGCTCCCAAGAATCAACCTGGACATGAATTTTAATAAGCAAACAAACAAAACATGCAGCAATATTGGAAATGCCTAACTATCTAAACTACAGTGTTTCATTGCCAACTAATACCCAGATACACTAGCTTAAGATGCCAATGGACATTCTAGTTCTTATAGCACCATTACTCATTTTCTTAATCTTTGCCTAAACTATTTTCCTCCCATTTTCCTGTTCATTTCCTTTCTGAGTTAGGATCTGGGGAAAAAAAAAAAGAAAACCCAGAAATTTACATATATAATATTTCTAATCTCATTCTTACTTTTCCAGGTTATTTTGAACCTTAACATTTGTTTTTACACATTAAAATTTTAACATTTTTTAATGTATTAAAAACAAATCTCTTGGGCCGGGTGTGGTGGTACATGCCTTTAGTCCCAGCACTTGTTAAGTACAGTTAAACAGATAGGCAGTCTGTACTACAGAGTAAGACCCTGTCTCCAGAAACAAACTAACTACAACAAAATAATACTTAAAAACCAAATTTGCCAAAAACAAAACAAAACAAAACAAAACAAAACAAATTTGCCAAAGACGTCTTCTCATTGGAAGGTTTGTCCTTACCCGAAATCTCTCCCTTCTACGACAACCTAATATTTCCCCTCATCCTCATTAACTTATCTTTCCCAAAAAGTACATGGTGATTGGCTTTATGGGATTCTAATACCTTCCTTATTAAGCACATTTATATGCTCATTTTCATACAATTTTACAAGAGTTTCTATAGTGATTTTTCAAGGACATACTTCAGTCACTTGAAAATAAAAATGCATATTCTTAAAAACCTTCTGTTTTGTTTATGCCCTCTATCCAAACCAGTAGGTGAATACGGAAAAATGTGTAGAAATGTTAGGTGGCTCTGTGTTATCTGTATTTCGATGAACACACAGTAACTAGTATCACTGATGAGCATGTCTAAACATACTTTCTACCTCACACTAAAGCTTCATAACTGACATTCTTCAGTATAAGTCAGGGTATATCAGAAGGTTTTTCAGGAAGAAGTTAACTACTTCAAGGTACAGTTACAGTATATTCACTGTCCCTTCCACAAAGGCTTCATGCTCTTCTGTAAGAAGACTAGATCATTCTTTGATTGTGAATCAATCTACAATAACTAACAATACTAAATTTCCTTAAGGTATTCAGGGATCCATCTATTCATGTGAGTATTTGCTCAGGCCTATAATTTTTCTGGGCAGTCTTTTTCTTGTTACTTTAACATATACTTTTTCATGATAAAATTGCTGTATAAATATGAACTTAGGAAATCAAATCTAAGTAATGCTAAAGCATATATTAATACTAACACAAACATAAAATAGAGTTCTTTCATCTAACAGAATTCTAGACACAAAATTTCTATATACAAAAGATGCAAGTTAGTACATATATTCTAGATCTGTAGACACACAAACATACACAAAGACACAGACACATGCGCTCTCTCTCTCTCTCTCTCTCTCTCTCTCTCTCTCTCTCTC
>NC_034592.1:35699586-35731736 GCF_900095145.1 Mus pahari | reverse complement strand
TTTTTTTTTTTTTTTTTTTGAGACAGGGTTTCTCTGTGTAGCCCTGGCAGTCCTGGAACTCACTCTGTAGACCAGGCTGGTCTCAAACTCTGCCTCTGCCTCCCAAGTGCTGGGATTAAAGTCGTGCACCACCACGCCTGGCTTTTTTTTTTTTTTTTTTAATTTTAATTTTTCCTAAATAAAACATTTATATTGCATGTATCTGGATTTTAGCAAAATCATGTCTAGAATATGTACATTAAGTCAATGTATAAATGAAGTAAAACAGGATTAGGAAACAGGAACAAATTTAGCAAGAATGGCTACTAAAATAAAAAACCTAAATGCACATACAATTCTGACTGGTCTCAATAAGCTATACAAAAATAGATAAGCAGCTAAAGAAATACTAAATTCAGTATACCTTTATAAAAAGAAAACTAAACAATTTAACAACATACTTAAAACACAGAACCAGAAAGAGCTAGAGGAACAAGATAGAAATCATGTAGGATTAAATTAAAGTCTGTTATTACCACCTAGACTCCTTTCAGATACATAAAAAACACTGGAATAATATGACTCCTAGCTATATGTGGTAAAAAGCAGCATATAATTCTGTTCTTCAAATTAGAAGCAGGATCCGAATCAATTAACTAGCAAAGTAACCCCCAGTATAGAATGTGAAAAGTCAAAACAAACAAACAAACAAACAACAAACAAACAAACAAAAACCTTGGACCATTTAAGCAAATAGTTAGGCTTTATTATTTTAAAAAAATTGTTAAAAAAATAAATAGAAATACTATATTATTGCTAGTAGAAAGTAACTTTGATTTTATACATCTGTAAAAGATTTAAATGCTAACACTTATATTAAAAAATATATATTCTTGGCGGCTGCAAAATCTAGCAAAGCCTATTGCAACACAAAATCATCACAAACATTACCAGCAATCCTTTTAGCTGGTATGGGTTTGCTGATACACAGTGAACTAAACACTGTAGCTTTAATTGAAATGTGAATGTTATAAACAGTTAGATGTCTGGCTCTGGCCAGCATTCTAATGCCATCAGCAGCAAGGAGCTGGGAAGCATAAACAAACCTTTTAACTAGATTAGTCTCTAAAATGGCCAAGAAATCCTTTAGCACAAGCTCCATTGTGATAAATGTAGGAGGAAAATAGTTTTGGAATAATGCTTTAAAAAATAAACCCCGTCTCTACTGCGTTTCTAAATATTCTGCTATATAATATTTAATAATGACAAATTCTATATTTGAATTTTTAAATCCCCTTTTCCCATTTTATGGCCGTTTCACTTTAATTAGCAAATCCCAAATTAAGAGAAACAACTTAAAACGTCAGTATTCTGTTTCCTTGACCATGCTTTTTGAACCCTAGTATCAAGAATCGATTAATAGTAATGGCTAACATTTTTGTACTTGTAGTAATAAAAAACAATAACCATAGCAAGAAGGAGAGGTGCAAATAAAATATAACATTGGGTCTTAGGAAACACTTCCTTATTTATTTCTAGGTTCTGACATCCAGACATCCAGTTAAGAAGTATGGTAAAAAGGTAGGAGCAAGAATTTAAGTTTAACTCTAAACAACAAACCAAAAATTTCCAGATTGCTAAATCTGTTTACCTAACAAAAGGTTTAGTAAAAAATAATTTTTTCCACAAGTTTTCTACCATTCAAGGTTGATAGTTTATTATATAACTCATTTTATTCCTTTAAAGTAATATATTCTAATAATTCATTTAATGCTATGGAATTTAATGAAAATTTCTCCAAGAAAAAGCTTTACAAGCCCATTATGCTACATCAAAATTTGTCATATCCAACTTTGAATGAAGTAAAAGCTTTGTAGCTGCTTTGACATCATTAGCAAATTTTATTTCCTGTATGCCAACCTATGTTAGAAAAATACAGATTAATATGTGTTAATCTATAAATATCTCACCTCTTTTTCTCTTTGAAGACTTACACAATTATTTCAACATTAAATTATTATGTAATATAGGTATACCTCAAATAGAACTGATAAAAGAATTAGAATTTTTACTTTTAACTTGTTTTTAGGTGTTCTAAAAAAAAAATAAGATTTTTGGACCACAGACTTATTCTCTCCCAAGTTTAAAAAGTTTTCTTATATGTCAGATAGCATTTGTAATTATCTATTCTGGGCTCCAACAGAAACTGAGTTCCTTCACATTAAATGTTTTCAAAGAATGGAATACTGCCCATAGGATGACAGTCAACCTGAGTATATAGTATGAAAATGAATACATGAAGATTAATGAACAAAAACACAAAAACTTATTCTTTTTCATTAAAGAATGCAACAGAAGCAAAAAAGCAAAACAAGAGAAAAATCAACTCTTACTGATTAAACTAAAACTCTTTTTACTTTTGAAGATGGTCTTCAATACCCTGTTGTTTTGTGGTATTCTACCAATAAAACATATGTATAAAAACTGTTAGAAGAAATATCTTGGTACATACTATTGTAGCCTCCAACTTAACTTCATTAGCAAAACACTGCATGTAACTCCATGCATGTAACATGGAGTTGAATATGAAGAATACTGTAAAGATATTTTGCTATGTAAAGAGAAGACGGGCTTTATGATTTAAGTGGCACACTGGTCTGTCTGTATAAGAGAGTGGTGCTTGGTGAGTTTTTTTTTTTTTTCCTATCCTTATACACTGGGAAAATTTTCCATTATCTTCCTTATAAAGTTACTGGAGCCATTCATTATTCTATTAGTCCTTTCCATGGTACAGATTGATAAAACTCTTTATTATGATTGTATTTTGAATTAACTACTCTATATCTAACACAATATTGTATAATAATTAAATACTACTTGTTTGGTAAACAGTTTCCACATATGGAACATGAGACAATAATGCAAATGTAAAGATGAGCAAAACTCATATATATTCACTAAGGTGCTACACATTTTAAATAAATATTGAATACTTCTAGAATAGAAACCTAAGAATGAATGTGAAAGACTTAAGAATTTATCAGTTGTATAGCTATCTCTTGTGAGGCTAGGCCAGTGCCTGGCAAATACAGAACTGGATACCCACAGTCATCTATAGGATAGAATACAGGACCCCCAATGGAGGAGCTAGAGAAATTACCCAAGGAGCTGAAGGGGTCTGCAACACTATAGGTGAAACAACAATATGAACTAATCAGTACCCCCTGAGCTTGTGTCTCTAGCTGCATATATAGCAGAAGATGGCCTAGTTGGCCATCATTGGGAAGAGAGGCCCCTTGGTCTTGCAAACTTTATATGCCCTATATAGAGGAACACCAGGGCCAAGAAGTGGGAGTGGGTGGGTAAGGGAACAGGGCAGGGAGAGGGTATAGGGGACTTTTGGGATAGCATTTGAAATGTAAATGAAGAAAATATCTAATAAAATAAAAAAAAAGAAAATTAAAAAAAAATGTATCAGTTGGAGTCTATTTACTTCTCAAAGGTATTAAAGTAGCCAGAAGAGGTACCCACCCCTTTTCTTCAACTGTGAATCAACATTACTCTAAAACATACACAGTAGAAACTGAGAAGCAAATGTAGCTTTTTCTCTCCAAGGTACTTTTCCATTATGTATTAAAGCTATTACAGAAACTGATATCAGATTCTTTGCTTTTTAAAGAATTCATCTATTGAAAAAGTTCTAACTCATTTTATTAAAACTATAGTATTAGTATCAAACATTGCAAATGTTTTAGAAATAAAAATGAGAAACTTTTTCATGAGGATCTTGAAGTAGTATGTACAGTATATACTAAAAATCCCAAAACTCATACAAAGTCTGTACTAATTTAGTGAACTTCAATAATATTGTTCTGAATTGCTTAAAATATAGTATAAACACTCAAAATGAAAATGTATATCTTTAAGACCTGCTATATGAGGTCTAAATATATATTGAGGGTAAACCATTAAATTTGGAGAGAACTGTCTTTTTTAATTTGAAATAAATTAATAAATATTTTAAATCATCTTCGAGTTAAAGAATTATAGTTAGAATAAAACCCAGCAGCGGTAGGCACATAGATAGCTTTATACTCTAATAGTTGAAATGTGTGTCAACTGAAAACCCCTAAAGTACAGTATTAAATAGAAATTTTCTTATATTTGTCTACTTTAATAAAATATAGTAATATAATCTCCTAAAATATGCATTGCTCTATCTAACAGTACTAATATGGTCAATATTTTTTGGTTAAAAATGTAAAGATTTGACCAATACAACTGTGGAATACAATTATGAAATCCGTTTACATGGAATTACAGAGACTGTCCTTGATTTCAAATGTCTAACATATGCCTGAGAGACGAAGATACTCTATAGATGTTTAATTAATAACTAGGAACAATCTACTTTTCACATACATTCAAAATGCCACGAAGTGTACAAAGATATAAAAGTTGGCTATAGGTTTTCTGGCTGACTTCATGGGGTCCCACTGATGACTAGATGTAAATCTTCATATCATAGAAAACTGGAAAGCTGATAACTCTCTGGGTAAGGACCAAAAAAAAAAAACCCAAACAAACAAACAAAAAAAACAAAACAACAACAACAAAAAAACCAAAGGGAAACATGTCACCTAAGCAACAACTGCCTTATAGAGCTGCCAAGAACAGCCTAATAACCCCAGGTACTCAGAGCAGCATCAACCTGGTACACAGGAACAAGTGGATGTCTAAGCAAGATTTATCTCATTGCATAGTCAAAATAAGCCACTTGAGTCAAATTCTATCCTGATGAGGACTAGAAGGGAATACATTTTTAATTCTTCGAACACTATACTTTTTCACAGCATTTAATTTGGTTGTTAATTAGGAAGTGTGAGAGCCACCGCAAACATCAAGTAAAAAATTCTGAGGAAAATAAAAAACTTCCATGTATTAAAAATTATATCAATAAGGAGGGGGAAAACAAGAGAAGTTAATCTTACACGACTTAGTTAAAAAAAAAATCAATAGATCTATTTTTAAAACTAATATGGATTATGTCAACCAGTTGGCCCTACCATGTACCATGTTTGCTATGAATGATATTGCATACAAATTCTCATCAGATGAACTTTTGTCCTTAAGTGGTTCATTAAGTCTAACTTGCAAGTAAATTTATAATTCTAATTGTTGTTGTAAATAGGGGTTCTCAAAACAAGAGTAAGAAATAGATTTTCTGAGATGATTAACTGGAGGTCTGAGGTAGGGGGATGAGCAGTTGAGAAAGTAGGATTGATTCTGAAAGGTAATAATCCACAAACAGTGAAGTCAGCACTTCTTCATTGTAATGGCAACAACAAATTACCGTAGCTTTACAAATGGGCAAATCATAGTTCTAAAGCTATATACCTTCACATTCATAGAAAAGAACTAGCCTAGACAGGCATAGTAGCTGCTCATTTTACTCCCAGAACAGAGGAGGCAGAAGGTAGGTGGATTTCTGTGAGTTAAATACAAGTCTGGTCTAGATATGGAGTTCCAGATCATAGACTCAGTCTTAACAAAAGCCTATGTATGCTACTTTCAATAACTACATACGGAATTAGGCATGATAGTTTCATTTCTGGCATAAATAAATAAATGAATAAAATAACAACAGCAGCAAAAAAAAAAAAACAAAACAAACAAAAGAAAACAAAAACAAAAAACCAACCATGGAATCCTTCAATTCTTCAGTATTTCTAAATATCACAGCACATAAAGAGTTAGGTAATATAACCTCAAAGGTATTATCTAGGTGAAAGATTATCCTCCTAAAATATCAACAGTATTTAACACTCAGAATATAAGTCATACTAAAACTAGAATAAAAGGTTTTTAAGTCATGCCATTATCTCATTTACAGAAAATGCAGAGCCTTCTAACCATAGTAGGGGTTATGTAGGAAACAGGTGAACAGGAGCACTTCCAAAGGAACTAATACAAGGTATGGTAGCACTGTCACCCCACTGCTTACAAGGCTGAGGCAGGGTGGCATGTGGTCATGGAGAGCCTCAGCTAAGTATCTGAGACTCTGTCTCAACAAAAAGGAAACACAAAGAAGCACAGGCATTAAATTCAAGATTGAAATTTTTTTCTTAGCTGCCTACTAGGCCAATACTCTCCCAACTGTCTATACAAGCTGCATACTTATAATTCTATCCTTTACATTATGGTTACAAGTTTTTAAGAAGACAGGAAATCTGAGGTGGAGCAGTAATAGTAGTACTATGGGAGAAACAACTTGGGACTAGCACTGATTTCTGCATAAGTAAAGCAATCACATCTCAGAGAAAGGTGAAAAAAAAAGTGTTCAAATTCATAACAGAAATCAAATAAATAGGACCATACTGGTTACTGCTATAGTTCCCCACTCTCTGTGTAAATGTCTACTTTTATATATGGTTGGTAATTAAAATTTTACTAGACAAGTTCTACATATGAAGTGCTTTTGGTTACTAAAATATGCATATATCATGTTTTGGCTTTACAATCAAGCAAAAAATGTGAAACAAAAAAAAAGGATCATCACAGTGCAATACTATGTCAAAGACCATAAGTCAAATGTCTTTATAGATTTATTTCTTCAATCCTTTTGCTTATTGAATGACTGTTTTTCTATTGCTGACAGAAATTACGGAATCAAAAAAACCAATGCGGTTTTTATAAAGTGAGAGAGAGGCATACGGATAGAATATGAATGTGTGTATCCATTTTCAAAGAAGGTTAAAGAAATGGATAAATGAAACAAAATATTACCTCCTAATGTAAGCGGTGACTATGAGGCCTACTACAGAAATATATTTTTAGTACTGCTGGAATAAAATTTAGCTCTCTATTTTGAAATATAGGTATAATATATAAATATAAATAAAATATAGCACTATAAAATGAAAGCCATAAGAATATATCATATAGGAATACAGAATAGTTATTTTTATCAAGACTGCTATTCTATAAATCTAAATCTAGATTTACCTTTCAATTGTAGCCAATTATAACAAACTACAACTTCATGATTTTTTTTTAACTCATTAAAGTTTATTTTGGAAATTTATTTTGTTACATATGTTGTGAACAATTTGTTCACAACAAAAATTGAGATGAAAACCTCTACTCGATCTACAACAGTAAATAATTCAGTTAAAACTGAAGTGATACCAATCCAGCAAAAATATTGATGGAGAGATCTGGGCTTCTATGCAGCAGGAACAACATAAAGTTTTCAATGGGGATTACTTGTTCAGACAAGTTACAAAGATTAGAGAGGAAAAAGTTAGTTATGAAATATCTAATATTTCCATGTTGTGGAAAATAAATACCAGAAAGGTATGTGGGAAAAGATAATACCAATGGCATTTAAACTTTAAGCATTTTAAGCTTTAAATATATAGTCAAACATGAAACAAATATTTTTTACAAAAAAAAAAAAAAAGAAAAAGAAAAGAGAGAAAGATAGAGACAAGTGTAAAATCCAACCAAAGGCCTTATGAACTAAAATGTGAAATTCGCTATGCAATTCAGACAAAATGAAAAATGGAGAAGCTAAACACCTAACGTAAAACCAGTCAAGTCTTTCAACACTGAAGTCAATATCCAAGCCACAGACAGAAGCAAAGAGAGGAAAACACTCAGGTCTACAACTGGTTAAAGCAGTTCCAACACAATTCAGATCCCGACATTTTCCCACTCAGAAACAAATGCAGGCAGCTTTTCCCGAGGAAAGAGGAAAAGAAAAAAAATCTCTCCAAACGTAATTTTGTAAGTGACATCCAGAAAGTATGCCTCTTTTCTGTCTCTTTCCCTGGCGCCTCACTGGAGGAAGGAGGGGGTTGTTTTGTATTCTCCCCCACTGAAGCAAGACACAATCAGATGGTAGCTGGGGAAAGCACTTTTGACAACAGCAAATAAAAATAAAAGTGTCCTTCCTTCCCTGACAGGGTGGACACCCCACCTCACACACCCCTCCTCACTCCGGCCCCTCCTTCACTCCCCCCCCCCAGCACCACCCCCTCCTCACCCCGGAGCTCCACTGCGTATGAGGTGCTACTGCTGCCCCGGAGTGAAAGTCAGAGGCAGGGGAAGGCAATGGAGCCCCCACAGACACACTTACCTTTCCTGCCCCCCACTTTTGAGTGCCTTCCCTGGAGCTGTGGAGGATGACACAAAGGGTAATAAAGGGGGGGAGTGGAGGAGGAGGAGGAGAGCTGGGGAAGTGGCTGCTCCCGGTGTAGGGAGATGTCTCCAGCCAGGGCCAGGCAGCAGCAGCAGCAGCAGCAGCAGCAGCAGCAGCAGCAGCAGCAGCAATAGCAGCAGCAGCAGCAGCAATAGCAGCAGCAGCAGCAGGCAAGGGTCTGTGTTGCTAAGAGGCTTTTGGTCTCTTTCTCTCCTCCTCTCCCGGCCACAGAGAAGGAGGGTGGAGGGGGCTCTGGAAGCAGGCGTGTAGAGGGCTGAGCGGGTAGGAGTCGGGGATGGGGGGGTTCTTCTAAGAAGAAGAAACTCCTCTCCTCTCTCGGGCTCAATTCCCCGACTCGGGGTTCAGAGCTGGAGGGTGGGGGAGGAACTCGGCCGTCGTGCCCCCACCCCCCCTCAATTCAAGGTTGAAGTGGGGTAAAATTAGTGTCCTGTCCCTTTAAAAATAGAAATAAAAGGTGCCCCCCCTCTGCCACTGCCTCTCTCTTCATCATCAGCTGCTGCTGCTGCTGGGGTCTCTCTGCTTGGGGGGGAGGGGGGGCTCGGGGAGAAGAGACGGGAGGCACTCACTGCGCATGTCCCGTTCTGACGGGAGGCTGGTTGGTGGACGGCAGGGAGGAGGGGGGGAGGGGAGGAAATGAGATGTTTTTCCCAGAAGGCTCCAAGGCGCCGGCGACCCGGAAGCCATTGTAAGCCAGGGGGTAGCGGGGCGGGGGCGGGAAGAGGGAGGAAGTTGCTACTCTGGAGCGGCCCCGGCTGCCTCCTCCCTCCTCAGGGAGAGCGGAGGGACGGAAGTAGGCGGGGACCGAGCCGAAGGCGGGTCACGTGGCGGGGCGGGACCGCGGAAGGAGGCGGGCCCGGCGCCGTGCATGCCGGGAGTTGCGGTGCGCCCTGGGCTGCAGTAGGTGCTGTGGGGCTGAGAAGTCGTTGAGCATCCTTGGGTCCTCACCGGCGGCGGAGGCCGGCTTTGCCCGGTTTAGGCAGGCTTGACTAGGAAGAGGTAAGGCTGGTCTGGTAGGCAAGGTCGGGGCCGCAGTGGTCACGGACGGTGGTGAGGGGGGACAATCTGAGGGGAGTGGGAGGCTCGCGTAGGCCCGGTAGGCCTAAAGCAGGCGGCCCGCGCCTGGGACCTCGGCTTCCCGGAGATGTTGGGGACGAAGCGGGCAGCGAGCTCAGCAGAGACTGGCTGCGGAAGGGTTTTTGGGTGAGGAACGTGATTGGCCAGTGTTGAGAGATCGGGTTCTCTGCAGAGAGAGAAGCACTGCCTGCTTTAGAGCGTGCGACTTATTTGGGAAAAGCAAACCAGATGTGTGACTTGTGCTCCGCTTCTACGGTAGCCTTGCTCATGCTGGCTATGGACACATCCCGCCTTTCCGACTCTTCTGTGTTCCTTGGGATTTTGGAGAAGCTGTAGGCAGTGTAGGCAAGGGACGGGCAGGAAAGGTCTGAGTGAGGGTTGCTCTCTGCCTTAATGCTGCAAACACAAAAGACTGCCCGTTTGAGGGTGCTTGGGACTGTGTGGTCTTTCATACTGAGTTTTGTCACTAAAAAAGAAAAACCTTGAAATATTCCTTTCTTGTGGAGTAAAAGAGAAAGCTTTTTATCTGGGTGTTTCTTTCTTTTTTTTTTTTTATAGTGAAAAAAGCGGTTTCTTTTCCACCTTCACTTTCTTCGTTAATCTTTGAGCTGGTTTTTGTCAAGACACTTGGGAGGATTATTACTTCGTCTTTAATAATCCAAGTTACGTAAAAAAAATTAAAATCGAAGATCTTCGAACTTACTCTTACTCTTAACTATCTTAGTTCTGCTCAGTAGGATTCACAGTCTGTTAAAGTTACAAATTTTCCAAATTGTTCTTGGTGCAAGTCTATACAGTACGCTATTTAATGTATCCATTGCCCAATGCCTTTTTTTTTTTTTCTTCTTGCTAGGGAGGTCAGATGGGCTCAAAACAAAACTCTAGTGCCCTAAAATTTTATTAGAAAACCAAATCTCAATCTTGTTATAGAAAAAAACTATGTATATAGCAAGAAAACTACTATGGCCTAGGTAAAACTTTTAAATCCTGTTTTGTGTGAGGGCCTAAATATGTGGGAAAGTGCACAAAACGACTGTAGCATAAATAACCTGTAACCACTATGACTCAAGAACCAAAACATGGGTAGCATCTGGCAGGCACAGGCCCACTAATGGCTTCCAGGCCGTTCTTCCTCAGGTGCCCCACCTTAATATTATCTTGATTCTTGTGATTCACTGCTTTTCTTTTAGTAAAAACGTGTGTCAGCGTTTCTAAACAAATTATCATTTGGCCTCTTTTTATCTGCTTGTAGGTAGTTCAAACACCCTACTAAGTCAGAACCTTTATTTACTCAGCTGAGATTTGACCCTGGTAATACATTTTGCTGTACTTTATATATTTTCGTTGTGGCGTAAGAGTTTCTAAGGTATAATAAGCACTGTTTTTAACTAAGCCACCATTAGTCTTAATGGACTTTGGCTTGTGTTCATTTCTTTACTACTAAATGATCTACATAGCTACATAATAACGATCTGAATATCTGCATAATTTTTTCATATGAATATAACTGTATTTTTATGAGTTGTATGTGGCTGTCTTCAGTTTCACCAAACATTAAGACTGGTATGCTGTCTCATACCCTGGCCTCAGGTATGAGTGATCCTTACTTGTACCATCTCACCAACAATTACCTTTTAATTTTGCCAATCTGATGAGTGTACTTTTATAATTTGCTCTGTGTTGAGTAAAGTTCTGTACTGGTGATTTGACTGTTTTCAGGAACTTACTGACTGTTTGGATTAATTCATTCAGAAATTGTCTTTTAAATCATCCTTTTTAAGTCTTTTGTATAGTTTCTTTTTCTATTTTGCTGTTTTTCATAAAGATTTATAGCATTGTGGCAGATAGATAATCTGTTCCTGTATTATTACTTTCTTAATTTATATGTTGTTATTGTTTCTTGAATTTTCTATTTAACTTTAACTCCAGGACATAGGTTTTCAACTTGTGCTAGACAGTACAATTGCCACCAGCCCCATGTGGCTTTTGAGCACTTGAACTGTATGTTGTAGGTAGTTTGACTTACGGTAGGAATTTTTTTTTAGTGTTTTGTTGTTTCATTTTATATTTGAAAAGTGTGTAAAACACCTCAGCTTCTCATTATATTTGCTTGTTAAAATTTTAACTACTTTCACTTTTTTTACTGTATTAAATATACTAGAAAATGTTTAGTTAGGATTTACATTTATGTTGGACAGCAATATCAACTATAAATATTGACATAGATGTTTCTATATCTTGGCCACTTTCTTCTCATTAATGTCTTGCATTTCTGTCTTTTTCACATCCTTTTCCTTTTTCTTAGGATAGTCTGCAGAAGTCCCTTAATGCATTTAACTAGTTCTCTTATTTCTTTGCTTCAAAGCTCTTGTTTTGCCTTCAGTTCTGAGGAATTACGGTTTCTTACAGCTTTGTGGATAGTTTTCAACACTTTGAAGATAACATTCTAATTGGTTTTTTAGCTTCTGTTACTAATTTGCAGAAATTCTCTCTAAATCTAATTCCTGGTACATTTAAAGAGGATCATTTTTTTAAAGAAATACTTTGTTAGCTATGGTTTGTCTGCTTTTTTACTCTGATTGGGGGGGGGTAGAATTCTTGGTCATGCTTTAGAGTCCTTCTGGATTCTCTTATCAGCATATCATTGTCTTTATAAAACATAGAAGGAAGTGTTTGTACTTACCTCCTCAAAATTAAAACCTTCACTTTCATTGTTAATTCATTCATAGTTAATTTGTTGTCTTTGACAAAAATTCAAGGTTCTAATTTTTTTTTGAGTGTGTTTTTGCTGACTTATAATATGTACTTATTTCTCAGGGGAGTGCAGCAGTTATATTCTTTAGGAAATTAGGAATAGGTTAGGAATGGGATAATGGTGTTTTTGAGAAATCACACTTTCCTAGGAAAGATTCCTAGGGTTACTATCAGTTATAATCAACTTATATCTAAATGTTGGAATTCCTTACTATAGGCATAACATTTTAGAGGACTTAAAAATATGTTGAAATCTTGCCATTTTCCCTTATCCTCTAGGTTGCCCTTAATTTCTCAACGTAAGCTGGGTAATTTCTGAGTACTCGCTTTTGGTGGACCTTGAGCTGTGGTGGTGTAATCCAGCAAAGCCTCAATTGACTCATCCTTTTTATTAGGCAGAAATGACTGGATATGGAGCTTTTCTCTGACTTTCTTCTTTCTAGATCCATGTAATTTCAGATTGCTTTATATCTTTTATTATCAACTGTGTGCACGTCTGTGTTTTGGCTTTAGCAAGATGATCTGTCCGGTTTGCCTTAACCATAACTTTAAACCTCATATACTCTTTTCGTTGTTGATTTAAATGATAGAAGTTCATGATTTTTGTGAATATATGGCAAGGATATGTTGACCAATAGCAGTTGTTTAGGACTAGAAATTACAGAAATACTCAATAGCTATCTATCCAAAAGTAAGGTATCAGTGAACGAACAGGCATGCTCTGGTTTTTGGTTTTCCTTTTAGCATCCTTAACCACCTATGTCAAAAAAAATATAAAATTAGTTTGGCTTTTTTAGTATATGCATACAAATTATATATTGTATTTTACTTTTCTTTTGCTGCCAAGATTTAACTTCATTGGTACATTAAGCTATAATTCATCCATTTTTGTTACCATATCTCTTATATTCAAATATACTGAAAAGATATATAAAAGGCTAAGATATTTGTATTAGAAAGCTACATCTACATCATCTTTAATAATATTTCTAAAATTGAAAAGCAATGTTATTTAAATTTTAATAGTAGAAGAATTAGATAAAATGAAAAATGTTCTGAGACAGGAAACTAACAACCACGTGACCCAATATCATAACCTTCCTGGCCTAAGCACAGTGCCACGTAAAGACCAGAATATGTTAGTCTCTCCTGTAGCACAGAGCAGGTGGGTTTAGATATAAACCATGGAGAAGTACATCTTTTGTTTGTGTGTTTTGCTTTTTTGTTGGTTTTAAGACAAGATTTTCTTATGTAGTACCAGGCTATTTATGGATTCTCTGTGTTGCCTAGGTTGGCCTTGAATTTACCATGAATCTCTTGGCTTTAGATTCTAAAATACAAAATTAAAGCTTGAACTACCATAAGAAGTAGTGATCTTTACCTTTGAAATTATTGCCTCATAACAAAAACAAAGTGTTTAAAAATATTTTGTAGTTTTAATATCTAAAATGTCTTCTTGTACCATAGAGGCAAATTTGATTAGAGTAAGTTTCTACATCCCTGCTTATAAACACTGTCCAATTTTCTCTACTATTGACCTAGTTTCTAGTATGAACTCTTGCCTTAGTAAGTTGTATTAGTTTAAGTCCAGAGTTGACAATGAAATTGTCTTTGTATTATATCTTCTGAGAAAAAAAAATCTCTTTTGACTGTCCCCTATTAACTTTTCTCAGACATTGGACAGCCATTGATATGTTGTCAATGTTTCTGAAGTTTTGTCTCTTGTCATTTATAGAGTTGAATAATATGTTCTTCTTTCACTTAGGAGTATCTATCTAAAGTTTATTCCTGGCTTTTCATGCCTTCTTGGCTTTATAGCACAGAAATAATCATTGCACTTTATCCATTCTATCAAAGAACATATTGCTTCTAAATTTCCATGATTACTAATAAAAATTCTCGGTGGGTATGGTAACGTGTAGCTTTAATCATGGCTGTACAGGTATTTATGTATTGAATAACTTGAATTTGGGAGTTCCAAATGAGTCATCAATCTCAAAGAAAATAAATACAACCATAAGTTTCTTATTGCTGTTTTAAAATTGTCTAACAAAAAGCACATAAACTCAGCTTCAGGTTCTAGTCTATTGTGACAAGAAAGTCTCAGTCAGCAGCTGTGACTTGAGAAGTCAGATTACATCCACTGTCAGCAGCAAGAACCAGTGAATTAATAATGCAATGATGCTAGGGCTCAGTGTTTTTATACTTCAACAATACTAACAGATCAAGAGGGCCAAGCCCAAAGAATTGTATCTTTCACACTGGTGGGTGTAGGTGCTGTCACACACATGAGCACATTTACATATGCACCTGACATACTTGCAAATGTAAATATATTTTAATTTGGAAATTAGGTTTGTTATAGAAAAGCAATAAGCATTGCATATTTTTTATGCGTAAACAACATAATAGGTATTATGTGATGTTTAAGGATTTTATACATAGACAGTCATAATATCTGTGAAACAAGACCGTTTTTTCCCCATCATATCTGTGTCTTTGACTTTTCTTACCTAACATTCCTATACCATTTGAAGTGTAATAGTGCCACTCCCTGGGTCAAGTGTATTCAAACGACCACACTAGCTCTAGATAGTTTTCTTAATATTTATTTACAATGTTGAAAAATATGCTCGTCCTACTTTGCTATATTTCTTTTAAAAATCAAGGATCAGTGTTGTGTTTTGTTTATTGGGGGGGGGTTGCACACTTGTTTACAAGAGTATAGTATTTCCTTCTTTAATAATAGAGGATTACATTTGGTGTCTCACAAGACTTGGTATGGGTTGGAGGACTGGCAGCAAGTAAATCTATAGTAGATTTTATATTTATCAAGTTCAGACTTAGGATGTACTTACTGTTTGCCAGAAAACAGATTCAAAAGCTTAAAGTTCTTGTGTCTTTGCTATTATTCCTATAAAGTTTTGCTTGGGTTTTTTTTTTTGGGGGGGGGGGGTTAAATAAGAACTTCAACTGGTAACAGAACCTACTTAAATGTGTAGTGGTAGGGAAACATTCTATATTCCTATCATTAGATCTCAAGTTTTGTATTTGTCCCAGAACTACCTAGTAGAGTCTACTGAAGTTGGTTGGTTGTCTTCCTGGCAATTAGGCTTTCTGATAAAGTTCTAGTTAAATACTGTTAAAGTACCTTTTTCTGAAGATAAGTCCTGTTAAGAACTGCAACATAGTCTGTGATTATCTTACTTCAAGAGAATATGCCTGCCACAGAAAGGTAGTTTTTTCCTGAGTGATATTAGTAGAATTCCTGAAGATTAGTTTAAGAAAGTGTTTAGACTTCTAAAGTGTAAGGCTTGGTTTTTCTGTAAGTTTTTGTTTGTTTGTTTGTTTGGTTTGGTTTGGTTTGGTTTCATATTGGTTTTCAAGACAGGGTTTCTCTGTAGCCTTGGCTGTCGTGGAACTCCTTCTGTCAACCAGGCTATCTTCAAGTTCAGGGATCACCTGCTTCAGCCTACCTAGTGCTGGAAGTAAGGTGTCCACCACCACGCCTGGCAAACCTCTTTACACCGAGAGCATTCAAGCAGTGACCTGATACCATCTTTATTCCAGTTTCTGCTCTTGCTCTATTACATTGAAATCCTAAATATCTGCCACTGTTTCTCCATGTAGGAAGAAATGTTACCTTAGTATTCTTGCACTAACAGTTTTCAATATATTCGCAGCGTTATTGGGCTATGCTGGTCATTGACACAGTTCAGAGGTGTCATAACTGGGTAAAACTGTTTGTTGTTACCTCCTTTGGAAGCTTGCATGGCACCTTCCAGTACTATGAATGCTAGTCCCCAGGGAGAGGCCATTCAGGTCAGTTCAAACTCAGAGATCTCTGGGCCCTGTTTCTTCATCAGGTCTTCTGGTGTCGCCAAGAAAAACATCAGTAGGATGTTTGTTTTGGGAATCTCCTAGACAGCCCTGGCCAGTAATTCAAAAGAGGATTTCTCTTGTCTGCTATTGGGGTTTTCATTAGATGGTCTTTGGCTCTTGGGAGTACTGTCAGCACAGTTAAAAAAATTTAACCAAACATGTGAAAGAGTTGTATAATAAGATACCAATGAAAGAAATTGAAGAAGAAAGACACCAGAAGACCACAGGATCTTCATGCTCATAGATTGTTAAGATTATGATAGTTAAAAAATGTCTTTCTACCCAAAGCCATCTACAGATGCAACACAATCCTCATCCAAATTCTAACACAATTCTTCACTGAAATTGAATTAACAATTTTCTGCCTCATGGAAGTGCATACACTCCTATAGACAAGATAGCCAAAACAATCCTGAATTTAAAAAAAGAAATGCTGAGGTAGATCGCATATTTCAAGTAGTACAAACAGTGTGGTATTGGCTTAGGAGCAGGCACATCAACACAAACAGAACTCAACTCCAAATGTATCAAGGACCCCAGCATGAGACCAGACAACCCTTATTCTGATTGAATTATTTGGCACAGGGATTGACTTTCTGAGCAGGAAACCAATAATATTAGCACAAGTGCTAAGACTAGCACACTATCCCTAAGTGTCTAGTAGAACTTACATGTTGGCAACAACCTACAGTTGTCTAATTGGACTTAGGACACGAATTATTTTAGCTTGTTAAACTCACTGAAAGCTTTTCTTTCTACTTCAACTATTTTAGGTAGTTTTGGTGGGTATAGTACATAAGACGGCATCCATAGTCTTCTGGCTTTAAAGGTTTCCATTGATAAATCTGCTATTGTTGTGATATATTTCCATCATAGTTAACTTGTAGTTGTTTTGATTTGTTTCTTACTGCTTTCAGTACTCTCTTTGTTCTGTTTAATGTTGTAACCATAATATGCCATAGGGACCTCTTTTTTTGGTGTTGTGTATACATCTTGTGTTTGAATATTTTTCCTTAATTTGGGGAGATTTTCTGTACTCTTTTTTGTTTGTTTGTTTGTTTGTTTTTAGACCTGATTTATTCTGATTTTGAGTTCTCTTTCGTCTATGTCTATAAGATCTATTAGATCTTTTCATGGTGTTCTTGTGTGGTGTCGACACTCCCCAGTCCCCTCATTTTCTTTGCCTAAATCGTCCAAGCCTTGAGTTCTGATATTCTGAGTTTTTCCTGTTATATTCTACTAGAAAGACTTTCCCTGGGTTTTCTACTTGGCTATTAAGTTTTTCATTTCCATCTTTCTCTTTGCTGAATTCCTGGTTGCCTTTGTCACATCATTAACTCATATACTGTGTTTTCTTGAACAAAGATATTAATTAAACCTTATTGTGTAGGTTGTGTGGTGGTCTTGCATAGAACAAAATTGGAAGGTGTCCTGTAAAGAATGATTCCAGTGGATGGATGGGTAGGAGAAACATTTTGTATGAAAGAAAAATATTTGAGGTGTACATTTATGGAGAAGGGGGGCGAGTAATCAGGAAAGCCGTATCAATGAGAGCGCCAAATAAGCTTGTTCATGAACAAATAAAAGTAGTGTAGGTTTTTCATTTGAAAATTTTAGACATTTTTTATATTTAAGAACTTGTATTTAGCTCTATAAATGTAGTTTTAAATTACCTTTTAAAACAGATGTTTATTCACCCTATTTTTCCTTTTTTTTTTTTTTAGGATTTGAATTAATCGAGATGAGCAGTCGTAAAACCAAGAATAACGTACATGCAGAGTGTCTTTCCCAGGTTAGTATGTAGGTATGGTCCTTAATCTAAAAGCCTGTTCTTTAATCTCAAAATCTTGCTAAAGGTGATCAGAAAAATGATCATCTTTAATCTGAATTTTTTTTACCTTAGCACTTTTCTATTGGAGATAGCTTTACAAGTTGCAAAAATCAATGGGTAGAAACAAAGCTCTCTAAATTGTAAAATTAAATGTGAAATGATATATTGTGTTTTTACTGTTGAAGTTATTGAAGGCTTCTGTTCCATTAAGTTGTTGATCTCTGCAGGTGCTGTGTAACTTCACTCTTTATTTGGATAGCTGAATCCTAACTTTTACTGTGTCTTTCTAAAATAGTCTTTTAAATTTAGTTGACTATTAACATACAAGGCTTGCACCCCTCCTGTTAAATATATTCTTTTGGGGGGGATTGTTTGTTTGTTTTTGTTTTCTTTTTCGAGACAGGGTTTCTCTGTGTAGCCCTGGCTGTCCTGGAACTCGGTCTGTAGACCAGGCTGGCCTCAACTTGACTGCCTCTGCCTCCCAAGTGCTGGGATTAGAGGCATGTGCCACCACTGCCTGGCCTATTAAATATATTCTTAAATATTTTTATTCTTTTAGATGCTGTTGTATGTGAAACTTTTTTAATTTCATCTTTGTTTCAGTCATAGTTTATAGAAATATAGTTAATACTAATATAGCATCTCACTGAGCTCATTAGTTATTATTGTTTTTTAGTTTATTTTGGAATGTTTTATGTTCAATGTTGTGTCATCTTTAAATAGAAATTTTATTTTCTCTTTCCAGTTTGAATGTTCTTTCTTTTCTTTTCTTTCTTTCTTTCTTTCTTTCTTTCTTTCTTTCTTTCTTTCTTTCTTTCTTATTTTTCTTTAAGGAGAGCTATGGCAGTGGAAAGGGCAGTACTAGGAGTATCCCCAGAGGTTTAAGCATGCTAAGTGTGTAGTTAATATGTGTTTTCCATATGAAGTCTATAGGAAGTTGCCATGCTAATTCTACCCTAACATGGATCTGCATTGACCTCAGCCACATTTACTTTTAAAAAGCAGTGTTAAATTTGAAAGACTTAAAACACTTTTTTTTTTTAAAGATTTATTTATCTATTATTTATTTATTTATTTATTTATTTATTTATTTAACAAGAGGAGATCTTGTTACAGATGGTTGTGAGCCACCATGTGGTTGCTGGGATTTGAACTCCGGACCTTCAGAAGAGCAGTCAGGTGCTCTTACCCACTGAGCCATCTCACCAGCCCCAAAACACTTTTTTTTTCTTAAATACTTTTGTGTGTGTTAGATATGTGTCTGTAGGCCAGTAAGGGTTATGAAGTATCCTCCTCTATCATTCTCCAAGATATTATTAAATGAGGTCTCTTGCTGGACATAGATCTTGCCAGTTGGCTAGACTGACTGGACAGCCAGCTCCATCCATAGTCTTTTATCTCCACTTTCCAGATCTGGAGTTACTGACATGAGCTTCTTGTGTCTGGCATTTTATGTAGGTGTTGAGACTATGAACTTAGCTTCAGTACAGCAAACAATTTATCAACTGAGCTGTCTGCTCAATTTTGACCTCAGTTTTCTTTTTTAAGAAAAATTACTGCTTAAAAGGCAAAGAGCTCTTTTTTTTTTTTTTTTGTATGTAAAGTGAATGGTTCTTCCAATAGATCTTTCAATTAATATTATATTAACCTTGTGGAGGATAGATATAATTCATTGATTCTTTAGATGTCTAGTAATCCATTTTAGTGATTAATGGGAATCAACTATTACCTGTATAATTCCTATATTGTACTATAGATAATACTGCTTTCATCTTCAAAATAGGCCTGGCAGAAAAGTGTCAATGCTCTATTATTTAGATGTTTAGAGCTGAAAAAGGCTTGACTCCTTTGGCACTAATTCCATTATTTGTGCTTCATCTAAATTAATAAACATAAATCATTTACTTTATCCTTTTATATGTGTTTAAAAAAAATAACCCTCACTAAATCTTTGGTACTTTTAGACTCTGAAAGCTGTTAGTCTAGAAGCAGCAAATAATCCTGCAGCCTTTATTCCAGCACATTTGTTCAAATCTTAGACAGCTACCTAAGGATTGTCCCTGAATGATTACTATATTAGCACCAGATCCAGAAAGGGAATAATGGTTTTAAGGTTTTTCTTTTTTTAATTTATGTATTTATTTTTGCAATTATGGTGACAGGAACCAGGGCCTGAACATATATACTAGGCAGCATGTCTGTCATGGAACTACATCCCTGGGTCTAATTCCTTAATTTATAGACTAGTAAAATATCATTTCTTTCACATAATTAAATACTGGCTTGTAGGTTGAACTAGTTTTGTTTTGTAGTTTGTTATTTTAATTTATATTTCTGCGCTTTTTTGCAGTGACTTTTAAACCGTGAATGGTAACCTTGTAGTATTTCTGTGCTCGGACTCTAACGGATATTCAAAACTACACAAATCTCCAAGCTTAGTTTTCTCAGAATCCTGACCTTTAGGGCAGGTGGTCCAGATCTCCAAGCTTAGTTTTCTCAGAATCCTGACCTTTAGGGCAGGTGGTCCAGATTGATTGTGACTAAGCCAAGACATTTTAGGAGTCTTAGTTTCTAGAGAGACTGGTTGGTTGAACTGGCACTGTTGCATTAGATTGCATTGACTGTGCATTGAAACAGCTTTCCAGTTGGTGATGTATTGAAGTAGTTCTGCCATTCACTGACGTGACATCTCATTATTTACCTGACACTAGATAAAAGAAGAATCTATTTTTATAACTCAGAAAAATGGTGCCAGAGCAGTTAGTATTTAATTCCTGGCTGCTACAAATAAACTTTCACACTCACTTTTATTACATGTGTAATATTTTTATTACATCTGTTCATCTTATGTTTATCAGGTACAAAGAATTTTACGTGAAAGATTTTGTCATCATAGTCCACATAGCAACCTATTTGGAGTGCAAGTACAATACAAGTAAGTCTGATATCAGCTCCTCTATTATAAGTTCATTTTCATTTGCTCTCTGAGTTTTGGAAAAGGCTAGTCATACACATTATCTTAAGTTATGATAAAATTATGTTTTATATATAGAAATAGTATTGTAAACCAGGAACACATGTAAGTACTTAATGTCTTATTATGTTATTGATAAGGACATATGGTCCTTAATACTACTTTTGTGTTAATTATCTGCTATTATTGAAAGAATTCGGACATTCTGGTACTTAATACCTGGTAGCTAGCTCAGGTGATAAGGACCAAAGTGCTAGCAAAAATAATTCTCTCTAAGCCCAGAGGACTTAAAAGTTAGCTTAATTGTCTCTTATCTTCTCCCACTATGCAACCAAATGAATTCCCACTTCATTCCTGGATTTCCTCTTCTGGTTGCTAGAGAATCTCCACTGGATAATGTTCTTTTCTCTGTATTTTCTATATACAGGAAAATTTAGATCCTTTGGGCTAGAGAGCCAAAAGGGTAGAATTAATATTCACTTTCAGGTTTAGCCTTTTAAAAATATAACCCAATAAGTTATTTCACCTTTATTTATTTTTCCTTCCTTTCCATATCATTTTAGGCATTTGATTGACCTACTCAAAAGAACTGCTATCTATGGAGAAAGTAATTCTGTACTCATTGTTGGACCACGAGGATCAGGAAAGACCACAGTAAAAGACTTAAGTTTCTCATATATCATTGTTTTAATAGACATTTGAAGTTTTTTATATCAGATGGCACTAAAAATGTTTTTTCATTTTATTATATTGCAACATTCTTTGCTTTATTCCTTTTAAGTGATAAAACATGCAGGTATTCTGCAAAGTTAAGTTGTGATATGGGAGTTGATCATGCTTTTTATGTTCTCTGCTTGGTATATTGGCCAACACTGGTGCAGGGATTTCAATCCTCCCGTCTGCCACTGAGAGTATAGATCCATGCTTCCATCCATGGGCTCTGAGGGTCCTAATTCAGGACCTCGCAGATCATCGTCATACAGTGATTCCTGACAAGAATTTTTCCCCCCTTTTACAGTTTATTTTTAACCTTCAAACAAATCTTCCATATCAAGGTCATTGATATTTATATCTTATTTCTCTTTTTCTGATTCAAAAAATTCTTCTCCCTCTCATCTGTTCCTTTTGTACAATATATAAAACAAATACATCAACATTTGAATGTATTACTATTAAATTTTAATGTGCTAACTTGTATAAATTGTATTTTCTAGTATTCTATAATACCAAATTAATATTTTGTTCCGTCATATTAATACACCTTAAAAATAGTTAAGATTGTAAATTAAAACTGTGTTTCTATTTTTTAAAATAGTATATGTTGGTTCTATATTATGTAAGATGAAGAAATTTTATTTATACTGCCATTTCCATTTAAAGAACATAACTTGATAATTGACAACTTTATTACTGTTTCAAGAATTTTTCACATTTCTTGTAGGATGTTTTACTCCAGCCTGCTTTGGTCCTTCTGCTCACTTGGTATAATTACCAATACTTTGCCATTTATTGTTATTTGGTTTTTATAATTTTCTTTTGCTTTGATTTAGCAACTTTTTTCAACAGAAGGACTATGTAAAATACATTTGTGGTTTTGATTGTTTTCCCTAATGTATCTGCTGCCTGGGGTTAGAGGCCTCCTCACAGGTGTTTCTGTATTTTTCCTCTCCTTAGAATTGCATGGATTTTGCATAAATTTTGTTTTGTGGGGAAAATTCTGGAATGAGATTTTCTTTAGTTTTTCTTTTTTCTTTTCTTTTTGCTGTATTTAGATTATATAAGTGGCTGAGCTACACAGACATCACAGGTCCCTGAGGTTTACTAGGACATTTTCTTTCTTTGTACCATCTATCATAACTGTGTACAAATCAAAGGAAGTAAGCTTGTGTCGATGAGCTCAGTGGAAGAGTGCTCAGATTCTCTTGATACACTTATGAGATAAAAAGTTTTACTAATGTTTATCCTTTAAAGGATTTGAAATGTTTTTTAATGTGTGATTCATGAATTGAAACAAAATGTCTACCAAATAAAATATAAATGTCAGTGAAATGTAAGTGACAGGAGGCAGCACACAATGCAGTACTTTTTACAAATAAGTTGAAAGTAGTGTTGTTAGGAAGAAAGTTTGTATGTATGACTCACAGATGGTTTCTTGCATTAGAGTTGACCTGATTCAAGATAGGAAAGTACTGTCTTACCCCTTATGGTTGCTTCATTGTTTCTTCTCAGCTGGGCTACTACAGGAGTCAGAAACTTGTTCCCAGAGAGGTTTTTTTTTCTTATCTCTTCTTTTCTTTCTTTCTTTTCTTTTTTTTGTTTTTTTTTAAGAGACTCTAGATCAAGAGTACCTATGATCTAAAGTAGAATTCTGTGTCCTTAAAATCCACACATACCAAAGTTAGTTTCTATGTTTACTACCCTTTGTGAAATCTGTCTACTCTCTTTACTTATATGTACACCTAACATCTGTTTTCCTGGGCCAGTTTAGATTTGAATAAGGGGGTTTTACATTTTATATTACAATAATACCTTCTTAGTATAAGTACATTTTCATAATAATTATTATTGGTAATCTTATAATTTCATTTAACTTTTTACTATCATATTGTTTTGTGGGTTTTTTGTTCTGTTTTGTTTTTGGTTTGGCTTTGATTATTTGTTTGTAAAACAATTTCATATAGTTCAGGATGCATCATCATGACTCTTCATTTTCTTTTCTTTTTTGTTTGTTTTTTGTTGTTATTGTTTTGTTTTGTTTTGTTTTCAAGACAGGGTTTCTCTGTAGCCCTGGCTATCCTAGAACTCACTCTGTAAACCAGGCTGTCCTCAAATGCAGAAATCTGCCTGCCTCTGCCTCCCAAGTGCTGGAATAAAGGTGTATGCCACCACTGCCCAGCTAATAACACAGATGATCCTGATGTGATATGATCAATTTCTTACTCTTTGCCTTAACCTCCTGAGTGCTGGGATTGCAGGTTAATTGCTGCTTTGTCCAGCTAACTTTCATCTCTATGCTTTTCTAGTCATTTATCCATGAGCAAACACTTTATCTTTTTCTTTTTAACTATTGGCTATTTCTTATTTTATGACAATATGCAGATTATCAACAGTGTTGCATAAAATTGACATTGGAAGATAAACCTTTTACAACGACTTAGGCTTATTTTTTTCTATACCTTTTACTGCTTTCAGTGACACCTGGTAGAGAAATTTTACTGAATAGTAAAATTTACTGAGTCATAAAGATTACAAAAGACAGTAGTTTAATCTGTAATGTAGAGACGGTTTTATGATTGCTTCCGTTTATTAAAAGTTTATATAATCCCAGCATTCGGGAGGCAGAGGCAGGCGGATTTCTGAGTTCGAGGCCAGCCTGGTCTACAGAGTGAGTTCCAGGACAGCCAGGGCTACACAGAGAAACCCTGTCTCGGAAAAAAAAAAAAAAAAGATATTAAAGTTTCAGTTAGGCTTTGCCATTAGACTTAGACATAATGAATTGTATATATTTAAACCTTTTAGATATAAAGTAATTTGTTTATATTTATTCTCAGCATTTATGATTTTAAGAAAGAATAGCTTCATTTTAGCTTTTCTAAATTAAACATTTTACACATTTTTGTATTTAGTTATTAAATCGTGCTTTGAAAGAACTCATGGAAATAGGAGAAGTGAGTGAAAGTGTGTTGCAAGTTCACTTAAATGGTGAGTATATCATTTTTCCGTTAAAAAACAATGTAAACTAGGTTTGAATATGATGATAATAAATTCATTTGTGTTTTAAGTCTGTCTATATATTATATATTAAAAACTGTATGCCTGCCGGGCAGTGGTGGCACACGCCTTTAATCCCAGCACTTGGGAGGCAGAGGCAGGTGGATTTCTGAGTTCGAGGACAGCCAGGGCTACACAGAGAAACCTTGTCTTGAAACCCCCACCCCACCCACCCCCCAAAAAAACTGTATGCCTGTTGGCTTTTAGATACTAAAGAAAAGTGTATAAGGTAAAAGTGTATATTTTCAAATAGTTAAAGTTTTTTTCTTCAATAGTGCCATCTCCAAGGAATGGTTCTTTGATTACCATATTTTTAGAAGAAGTAATATGAATTAGCAAACTGACTATATTCTTTCTAATTAAATTTTTAAAAGCATTAGAAAATATATTTACTTGGAAAATTATCTGTGTCACATTCTTGCTTTATTTTATTTAGACACCATTAATTGTATTCTGTTTCAGGACTCCTGCAGACAAATGAAAAAATTGCTCTGAAAGAGATCACAAGACAATTAAATCTAGAAAATGTAGTTGGAGATAAAGTTTTTGTAAGTATCATTTCAGATATTTTATTTCTGGAAGGCTAGGAGAGTCATATTAGAGAGTTATATAATATATATGTTAGAACTTGATATAAGATTTTTGTTAGGATAAGACTTAATGTATGATATATTTAGTCATCAAGCTTTTATTTTGGTTGTTTTATGTATTTTTATGACTAAGTAAAAGTCTTTTTAAATCAAGACTTGTGTAGTAGCATGAGCTTATTAGATACTATTTTGAATTTAAAAATGGCATAGTAGGTTGACTCTTTGTTGCTAAGAGTTGAACCCTCCCTGTTTGTGATATTAGGCTGTCGGGTCAATGGATCTCTCAATATCAGATTCTTTCACTAAGTATACTTACTTTGTGTATTTAACAAGATTATTCTAAACAAGGGAAGTAAACTTCCTCTTGATTAAATACTCTGCTAGATGCTAATATGCTGTATGAATATCTGTTACTTCATTTCCGTCACTTACGGTGTGATGGTGTGCCTTGAAGTCTCAAAGCACTATCTCAAAGCACCGATAGTGATTCAGCATTAATGCTAAACTTGGACAGACTGTTTTGGTTTTTTTTTTTGTTTTTTTGGGGTGGGGGGGTTTGGGTTTTCTCAAGACAGGGTTTCTCTGTGTAGCCCTGGCTGTCCTGGAACTCACTCACTCTGTAGACCAGGCTGGCCTGGAACTCAGAAATCCTCCTGCCTCTGCCTCCCAAGTGCTAGGATTAAAGGTGTGAGCCACCACGCCCAGCTTGTATTTATATTTTCAAATAATACATTAGAAGATCTAATAATACCTAGATAATGTTTTTAGGTTGCTTTCTGTTTCTCTAATAAATATATTAATCAAAACTAATCTGGTGATAACAGGGTTAATAATCTGGCTAACTGCTTCCAGATTATGGGAACTCAAGCAGGAACAGAGGCTGGAACCATAGAGGAGCTCTGGCCCATCTGCCCAGGATTAGTACTGCTCATAGTGAGCTGGGCCCCATATATAAATTAGCAGTCAGGAAAGTGCTTTACAAACTTGCTCATAGACCAGTCTGATGGAAGCAATTCTTTAGTCAAGATTTTCTCTTCCAATATCTTTATAGATTTTGGTCAAATAGGCAAAAACTAAATATGACAGATAGTACTGCACTCTATTGAGGTATTGTAATATAGAAGTAATGGACTATGGTATGCAATTATGGTATGTAAATACTATGGTATTTTATTTAGCGGGATTGATCAGTTTAACATTTGGTATTCCTGTGTATGAGAAGGGGTCCAATATTCAATCCTCTACAATAACAAGGGATGACTGTTAAAAGATTATTACCTTATAATATCTTTTTTGGAGATTAGGTCTCTAATAGAGACTAATTAGTTTGCCTGAGCTCATAAGTTTGTGAAGTCTGGATACAAAGAACAAAAGTTGCTTAAGCCAGAACTTTACTGTGTTCATAGTCTTTGAGTAAATATATTTTATAGGTGCATCATATATGTGTGTCTGTGTATGTATGTACATATACTTTTCATATATATTTGAATAAATGTGTGTGCATACTTTATGATGAGCTATAATGGACTATTGACAAAAAACAGAAGACAAAGTATCTTTGAATAAGTAATTGACTGCTGATTTCCAAACAGATTATCTCTACAAGGCAGTGTTAGCTACAGTAAATTAATTGTGTAGACTCATTCTTGGTATTAGTATTGACGTCAAAGCATGTGATTATTATTGTATGTGGATACACTTAAATCATCATGCTAGACTGTTGATATGGCTCTGTGCTTAGACACATTTGCTCCCTAGCTTGAAAACCTATCAGAACCCACTTAAAGGAAGGAGAGAATGCACTTCTGTAAGTTGCTTTCTGCCCTCCAAATATACATTGTGCTGCACAGACACACAAAATAATTAAGTGTAAAAAAACTAAAAAGGTTTGTGTTATATAAGGATCTTTCTAGAAAAGAAACATATTGTGTTTCTTTTTTCTTTTTACAGCTCCTCAAATTTAAAGTTGACTTTTTCCTTAAAATATGTGATTGAGGAAGTGGATAGGTTCACCAATAAGGTGTACTTACTGCTCTTCCAGAGGACCTGAGTTTGGATTCAAATACCTGTGTCTCCTGGTTCACAACTATGTTCTAAATCCAGGTCAGGGAGCCAATACCTCTGGCCCCTGTGCGTTCAACATGCACATACCCACATGTAAACAAACATTCTTCCAAAATGTTTAAGTTTTCTCCACAAGTACTTTAGATGTGTTCTAAAGAAACAGATAATGTGGTAGACACAAATTGCTAAATAGGCGTTCTTATGTAGAAAATGTATGTTTACTATATTAAGCAAACTCCCTTTTTTGGATCTGATTTTAACCCATATTCAGTGTTTTGGTGGTGCAAATTAATTTGAGACTAGGAAGAAAGTGTTGTGTTTAAAGATATAAAGTAGAATATATTTCTAGCCCTGTGCTATATTTGAATCTAGCAATCCTCCAGAAACTATTCTGTTATCTAACATTTCTACCATTGTTATCCAGGAAAAAAATGAAACTTCACACATGATATACTATTGTCATTTTCAGTGTTATACTTTCTCTCCTTTTGATTTAAGTTATGGATAATTAATGCAGATATTCAACTGAGAATCTTTTCAATAGCTACTTTCCCAATAAAAACAATGCATAGTTGTTCTTTTTGTAAATATTCTAATATTCATTCTAATTTATTTTATTAAACTTCAGTCTTATCTATTTTTATTATGCAGGGAAGCTTTGCTGAGAACCTTTCATTTCTTCTGGAAGCTTTGCAAAAAGGTACATGTTAAGGATTCTTAATTTTACCTTCAATCTTCTGATTATTTAAGTATTACAGATTTTTACAAAAATCAGAAAAAGGAAAGAAAAAGGTATGGAAATTAAACTAAATAATTTAACTAAATAATTAAATGATCTAATGGCCACTGTAATGATTCTCAGAATATGATTTTTTTAAAGGGATGAATGAACTCAGATTCTGTGATATTGCTCAGCATGTAATAAGCACTGACCACACTAGCTTGACAACCTGAGTTTGCTCCTAAAAGCCAAGGTGTAAGGGTACCCTCCAACTTCCACACACTCACCATTACACACTAGAGCATGTACACATAGACATCATTTAGACATACTAATAATTAATTCAAATTTTAAAAGCTAAAATTGCTCACCTGTAATTACAGCACTTAGGAGCTCAAGATAGGAAGAAATGGGACTCTGTCTCAAACAATAATAAAATAATTTTTCCTATTATTTAGTTATTATGGTTGTCTTGGATTCTGTTATAAAAAGATGCTATAAAAATTACGTTTTTGTTTTCATATCTAGGAAGAAATGTTTAAAAGATTATTCATGTATTTTCCTGGATACATTATAATAGGTAAAATTTTAGATTAAAAACTACCAGGTTGAAAATATAATTGCATAATTATCTTTGAAGCATGTTTGAGAGTACTTTTTATCCAGAGTTCAAACACAATTACAAAATTGTATCTTTGGCTAAAAGGGTCAGAAAACATCTTCAACAAAATCATAGATATAATCTTCTCTAACCTAATAAAAGAGATGCCAATGAACATACAAGAAGCCTACAGAACTCCAAATAGACTGGAACAGAGAAGAAATTCCTCCGGACACATTATAATCAAATCACCAAATGCACTAAACAAAGAAAGAATATTAAAAGCAGTAAGTGAAAATGTTCAAGTAACATATAAAGGCAGACCTATTAGAATTACACCAGACTTCTCACCAGAAACTATGAAAGCCAGAAGATCCTGGACAGATGTGATACAGACACTAAGAGAACACAAATGCCAGCCCAGGCTACTATACCCAGCAAAACTCTAAATTACCATAGATGGAAAAACCAAAGTATTCCATGACAAAGCCAAATTTACACAGTATCTTTCCATGAATCCAGCCCTTCAAAGGATAATAAAGGAAAAACTCCAACACAAGGAATGAAATTAAACCCTAGAAAAAGCAAGAAAGTAGTCTTTCAACAAACCTAGTCCCAAGAACAGAATCCCAACTCTAACAACAAAAATAACAGGAAGCAACAATTACTTAAATATCTCTTAATGTCAGTGGACTCAGTTTCTCAATAAAAACACAGACTAACCTACTGGCTACGTAAACAGGGCCCAACATTTTGCTGCTTGAAGGAAACCCACCTCAGGGACAAAGACAGACACTACCTCAGAGTAAAAGGCTGGAAAACAGTTTTCCAAGCAAACAAGCTGGAATAGCCATTTTAATATCAAATAAAATCAACTTTCAACCTAAAGTTATTAAAAAAGACAAGGAGGGACACTTCATACTCATCAAAGGTAAAATCTTCCAAGATAACTCTCAATTCTTCATTAAAGAAACTTTAGTAAAGCTGGAAGCACACATTGCACTACATACAATAATAGTGGGAGACTTTTTTTTTTTTTTTGACAAAATTATATCTTTAATCTCAGGTCATTTTGTTTTATTACCGAGATAAATAAACCTTTTAATCTTTGCTTGAAAGATTTTACATAAGTTTACATTAGTTTATTCTTGAAGTTTTAATTATTTTTCTATTAGTTTCCATTCAAAGTAGAAAGATAATGTAGAGTCCTACTGAACGTTTCCTCCTGAAAGTAATGTTAAAATTTGTATTAAAAAGAATTATTGTGGTTGTTTTTGTTTTTTTTTAATTACACTTTACATTCTAGATTGTGTTTGTAGAGATAACTTAAATGGGAAGGTGCATCTTTCATTTCCACTAGCTGAAAATGTGTGTCTTATGAAACAGTTTTTTTCATTAGTGATTCCTAGAGTGTTTGATAGTACTGAAAAATTATTGCAATTATTAAGGAACTACATTTTCATAAAAATAAAAGTATGTTGCAAATTAATTTTCTCAATTTTTTCATCAAACTGCTAGACTCCTTTAACTAGAGTGTAAACTGCTTTACAGCAACAATGGCCCTCTTTGTCCTGTGGATAACTTTTTATACAGAAGTAAGCCTGCATGTGTAAATGCCCTGCCAGAGTAACTTACCCATGTGTGTTGACTTGAAATTTAAACTGAGGTATAACATTTTGAAAGTACAAGAAAAGTTGGTTTAATTTCTTGTCAATTTAAACTCTTTTTTTTTTTTTTTTTTAGGTGACCGGACTAGCAGTTGCCCAGTGATCTTCATACTGGATGAATTTGATCTTTTTGCTCATCAGAAAAATCAAACACTCCTTTATAATCTTTTTGACATTTCTCAATCTGCACAGACTCCGGTAGCAGTTATTGGCCTTACATGTAGATTGGTAAGTCGGTGTAGATTTGAAAAATTCAAATTTCATTATACTGACATAAGTCTTTTAACTGAATACTTTTTGAAATTTATCTTTCTTTTATTCTTTATACATTAATACTGCTTTTCAGTTGAGGTAAACAAGAAAAGATGGCTACATGTTCTGTAAGCTATGATTTTAGTCCTGCCAGTGAAATAGAATAAAATTCACAAAAACAATGAAGTGATTTCTACTCTGGCAAGTAAAGGAACAGTTATGTAATAGCAGTAATACTTTATACAAATTGGTAATATCTTTTACTTTCTCATACAAGATTTCAATTTGGAATAGAACGGTAGAATGAATTCTTGTTTAGACATAGTTCTTGTTTACATGGTTTTACTTGAATTCTAAGTAATGAAAATTATAGATACATGAGTCTTTCTGTGTTTAACTTTTTTTGTTGTTTTGTTTTTGTCCAATTCTGAGAATTACATCTAAGACATCACACATAGTAGGCAAGCACTGTTACTACTGAATTGTATTCACTATTTTGATAATCTCCATTTTGATAGCAAAGTTCACGTAAAAGTTGTTCTGACTGTCCTTTAACTTACTGTAAATCTCAGAAAGATCTTGATTTTGTGATCATTCTGAGGACAGATTACAGGATTATACTACCCGAACTATCTGTATCTTCTGTATGCACTCTTTATTTTTTTTCAATTTTTTATTAGATATTGTCTTCATTTATGTTTCAAATGCTATCCCGAAAGTCCCCTGTACCCTCCCCCCGCCCTGCTCCCCTGCCCACTCACTCCCACTTCTTGGCCCTGGCGTTCCCCTGTATTGGGGCGTATAAACTTTGCAAGACCAAGGGGCATCTCTTCCCAATGATGGCCGAATAGACCATGCTACATATGCAGCTAGAGACACTAGCTCTTGGGGTACTGATTAGTTTATATTGTTGTTCCACCTATAGGGATACAGACCCCTTGAGCTCCCTGGGTACTTTCTGTAGCTCCTCCATTGGGGGCCCTGTGTTCCATCCAACAGATGACTGTGAGCATCCACTTCTGTGTTTGCCAGGCACTGGCATAGCCTCACCAGAGACAACTATATGAGTGTCCTGTCAGCAAAATCTTGCTGGCACTTTCACCTCTAAATTTCAGTGTCTCTGGTTTTCTGTGGAGGTCTTTGAAACACTTAGACTTGAGCTTTGTACAAGAAGATAAGTATGGATCAATTTGTATTCTTCTACATGATAACTGCCAGTTGTGCCAGCAACATTTGTAGAAAATGCTGTATTTTTTCCACTGGATGGTTTTAGCTCCTTTGTCAAAGATCAAGTGACCATAGGTGTGTGGGTTTATTTCTGGGTCTTCAATTCTTTTCCATTGATCTACTTGTCTGTCGCTATACCAGTACCATGCAGTTTTTGTCACAATTGCTCTGTAGTACAGCTTGAGGTCAGGCATGGTGATTCCCCCAGAGTTTCTTTTATTGTTGAGAATAGTTTTTGCTATCCCAGGTTTTTTGGTTTTTCCAGATGAATTTGGAAATTGCCCTTTCTAACTTAGTGAAGAATTGAGTTGGAATTTTGCTGGGGATTGCATTGAATCTGTAAATGGCTATCCTTAGGCAGGGTAGCCATTTTTATTATATTAATCCTGCCAATCCAGGAGCTTTGGAGATTTTTCCATCTTCTGGGATCTCTTCAATTTCTTTCTTCAGAGACTTGAAGTTCTTGTCATACAGATCTTTCACTTCCTTAGTTAGAGTCACACCAAGGTATTTTATATTATTTGTGACTATTGTGAAGG
>NC_034592.1:35631002-35699360 GCF_900095145.1 Mus pahari | reverse complement strand
AGTTGGGATTTTGTTCTTGTGGCTGTCTTTAGGTTTGTTGAAGCATTACTTCCTCGCTCTTTCTAGGGTGTAGTTTCCATCTTTGTGTTGGTGTTTTCCCTTTATTATCTCCTTTGAAGGGCTGGATTCATGGAAAGATATTGTGTGAATTTGGTTTTGTCATGGAGTACTGTGGTTTCTCCATCTATGGTAATTGAGAGTTTTGCTGGGTATAGTATCCTGGGCTGGCATTTGTGTTTTCTTAGTGTCTGTATAACACTGTCCAGGATCATCTGGCTTTCATTGTCCCTGGTGAGAAGTCTGGAGTAATTCTAATAGGCCTGCCTTTATATGTTACTTGACCTTTCCCCTTACTGCTTTTAATATTCTTTCTTTATTTAGTGCATTTGTTGTTCTGATTATTATGTGTCAGGAGTAATTTCTTTTCTGGTTCAGTCTATTTGGAATTCTGTAAGCTTCATGTATGTTTATGGGTATCTCTTTCTTTAGGTATGGGAATTTTCTTCTATAATTTTGTTGAAGATATTTGCTGGCCCTTTAAGTTGAAAATCTTCATTCTCATCCACTCCTATTATCCGTACGTTTGGTGTTCTCATTGACTCCAGCATTTATTTAGTAATTTTAATAACTATGTAAAATGATCTAATCTATATCTGTCCTCCCTATAAAATGTTGAGGCAAAACAGTAATAATTTCATCTCATGGTTATGTTTTTCAGTTAATTTTAAGGTGAGAAATTCTCGGTTTATTTTCATTTAGTTTCACCTTAAAAATAGACAATAATTGGATGGAGAAATGGCTCAGCCTTTAAGAGTACTTGTTCTCATTGGAAAGGATGAGAATTCAGTCCTTCCACTCATAACAGCAGCTTGATACTATCTGTAGTTCAGCAAATAGAATTTTGCTCTATTATACATCATTTTTCTTGAGATTCTTAAAGAAAATCTTGAAGATATCTGAATTCTTGTTAATGGTAGTAAATCTCATTGCATTTTGTTACCTCAGATTTTTATTTGAATTTTTTTGTAGGCTGTGTAGAATTCCACACTGGTATGCTTAATGTCTCTCTGTTCAGGAGCGTAGGCTGTTTGTATGTCCTTAGTGGGTTTGAGAATGTTACCACTGGATAATGGGGCCAGAATGTAATCACAATGTTACTGGTACCTAGAAAGGAATTATTTAGTTCAGTAGTTATCAACTTGTGGGTTGCAATCCATATAGGGGTTGAACTACACTTCCACAGAGATCAAAGGGGTAAGCTGAGACCATCCTTCATATCAGATATTTGTATAATAATTTATAACAGTAGCAAAATTGCAGTTAGGAAATGGCAATGAAAATCCTGTCTGGGAGTCATCACAACAGCATTAGAATGGTCGCAGCATTAGAAAGGTTGAGAACACTGATTTCAGTTCCCCTCAAATTAAATGCTTACTTGTAGATTATACATGTTACTAGTTACAAGCTATAGTTAACTTATTCTCTAACAGCATTTTTTAAAATTAATTTATGTGTTACACTCCATATTCCATTCCCCGCTTTCCCTATCCACCCTCCGAATGCTTCACATCCCACATTTCCTCCCCTAATTCCCATCTCCACGTGGATGTCCCCAACCCACCTGACTTCTAAAAACCTGGGGCCTCCAGTCTCTTGAGGGTTAAGTGTATCATCTCTGAATGAACACAGACCTGGAAGTCCTCTACTGTATGTGTGTTGGGGGCCTCATATCAGCTGGTGTATGCTGCCTGTTTGGTGGTTCGGTGTTTGAGAGATCTCAGGGGTCCAGAGTAATTGAGAATGCTGGCCCTTCTACAAGGTTGCCCTCCTGCTCTGCTTCTTTCAGCCTTTCCCTGATTCAGTCATAGGGATCAGCAGCTTTTGTCCATTGGTTGGGTGCAAATATCTGACTCTTTCAGGGCTGCTTGTTGAGTCTTCCAGAGTGCAGTCATGCTATATCTATTTTTCTGAGCACTCCATAGCCTGAGTAATAGTGTCAGGCCTTGGGACCTCCCCTTGAGCTGGATCCCACTTTTGGACCTTCTTTTCCTCAGGCTGCTCGCCATTTGCATCCCTGTAATTTTGTTGTTTTGTTTTGTCTGTTTGTTTGTTTCAAGACAGGGTTTCTCTGAATAGCCCTGGCTGTCCTAGAACTCACTTTGTAGACCAGGCTGGCCTCAAACTTAGAAATCCACCTGCCTCTGCCTCCCAAGTGCTGGGATTAAAGGCATGTGCCACCACCACCCGGTCCTGTAATTCTTTCAGACAAGAACAATTATGGCTCAGAGATGTAACTGGAATGGCAACCCCACCCCTCACTTGATGTCCTGTCTTCCTGCTGGAGGTGGGCTCTATATGTTCCCTCTCCCTACTGTTGGGCATTTTATCTAAGGTCCCTCCTTTTGATTCCTGAGAGTCTCTCACCTCCCAGGTCTCTGGTGCATTCTGGGTATCCCTCCAACCTCCTATTTCCTGAGGTTTGCCTGTTTCCTTTCTTTCTGCTGGCCCACACAGCTTCAGTTGTTTTCCCTCACCCAATACTAGATCAGGTTCCCCACTCCCTTCCCTTCCTTGTCCACTTTCCCTGCCAGGTCCCTCCCTCCCTTCCCACTTGTGATTGATTTCTTCTCTCTCCCAAGTGGAACTGAGGCATCCTCACTTGGGCACTTCAGCATGTTGACCTGTATGAGTTATGTGGACTGTATCTTGTCTATTGTGTACTACTTCTTTTTTTTTATTTATTTATGAATAATATCACTTATGCATGTCCTTTTGGATCTGAATTACCTCACTCAGGATGATATTTTCTAGTTCCATACATTTGCTTGCAAAATTCAGGATGTCCTTGTTCTTAATAGCTGACTAGTACTCCATTGTGTAAATGAACCACATTTTCTGTATCTATTCTTCCGTTGTGGAACATCAAGGTTGTTTCCAGCTTCTGGCTATCACAAATAAGGCCTGGTGGGGCATCTTTTGGGTATATTCCCAAGAGTGAAATAGCTGGATCTTCAGATAGATCTATTTCCAATTTTCTGAGGATCCTCTAGATTGATTTCCAGAGTAGTTGTACCAGTTTCCAATCCCACCAGCAATGGAGGAGTGTTTCTCTTTCTCTGTATCCTTTCTAACGTATGTTGCCACCTGAGGTTTTGATCATAGCCATTCTGATTGGTGTAAGGTGAACTCTCAGGGTCATTTGATTTGCATTTCTCTGATCACTAAGGACATTGAATGAAGGACATTCTTTAGGTGTTTCTCAGCCATTCAAGATTCCTCAGTTGTGAATTCTCGGTTTAATTCTATACCCCGTTTTTTTGATTGGGTTGTTTGGTTTTTTGGTGATTAACTTGGGTTCTTTATATAATTTGGATATTAGCCCTCTATCACTTGTGGGGTTAGTAAAGATTTTTTTTTTCCCAATCTTTAGCTTGCTGATTTTTCTTATTGACTATGTCCTTTGCCTTAAAGAAGCTTTCCAGTTTCATGAGATCCCATTTATCAATTCTTGATCTTAGAGCATGAACCATTGGAGTTCTGTTTAGGAAATTTCCCCCTGTGCCAATGAGTTCAAAGCTCTTTCCCACTTTCTCTTCTATTAGATTCAGTGTCTCTGGTTTTATGTTGAGGTGCTTGATCCACTTAGACTTGAGCTTTGTACAAGGTCACAAATATTTTCATTTTTCTACATACAGACAGCCAGTTAGACCAGCCATTTATTGAAGATGCTTTCTGTTTTCCACTGTATATTTTTGGCGCCTTTGTCAAAGATCAAGTGATCGCAAGTGTGTGCTTTCATTTCTGGGTCAATTCTATTCCATTGATCAACCTGTCTGACTTTGCACCAATACCATGCAGTTTTTTTTTTTTTTTAAAGATTTATTTTATTTATATGAGTACACTGTAGCTGTCTTCAGACACACCAGAAGAGGGCATCAGATCTCATTACGAGTGGTTGTGTGCCACCATGTGGTTGCTGGGGATTGAACTCGGGACCTCTGGAAGAGCAGTCAGTGCTCTAACCCGCTGAGCCATCTCTCCAGCCCTACCATGCAGTTTTTATGACGATTGATCTGTAGTGAAGCTTGAGGTCAGGGATGGTGATTCCCCCAGCTGTTCTTTTATTGTTAAGAATTATTTTTTGCTATTCTGGGTTATTTGCATTTTCAGATGAATTTAAGAATTGCTCTTTCCATATCTTTGAAGAATTGTGTTGGGATTTTGAAGGGGAATGTTTTGAATCTGTAGATTTCCTTTGGTAGGATGGCCATTTTTACTATGTTAATTCTGCCAATCCATGAGCATGGGAGATCTCTCCATTTTCTGAGATTTTCTTCGATTTCTTTCTTGAGAGACTTGAAGTTATTGTCATACAGGTCTTTCACTTCTTTGGTTAGAGTTACCCCAAGATATTTTATATTTTTTCTGACTATTGTGAAGGGAGGTGCTTTTCTGATTTCTTTCTCAGTCTGTTTATCCTTTGTATGAAGGAAAGCCACTGATTTATTTGAGTTAATTTTATATCTGATTACTTTGCTAAAGTTTTTTATCAACTGGAGAAGTTCTCTGGTGGAATTTTTGGGATCGCTTATGTATACTATCATATCATCTGCAAATAGTGATACATTTATTTCTTCTTTACCAATTTGTATCCCCTTGATCTCTTTTTGTTGTCTTATTGTTCTAGCTAGCAGTTCGAGTACTATATTGAATAGATATAAGGAGAGTGGGTATCCTTGTCTTGTCCCCAATTTCAGTGGGATTGCTTCACCTTTAAAGGTCTGGTGGAATTCTGCATTTAATTTGATATTGGTGGTTGGTTTGCAGTAAATTGCTTCTATTATGTTTAGGTATGGGCCTTCAATTCCTGATATCTCTTAATACTTTTTAAGAGGAAGGGGTATTGTATTTTGTCAAATGCCTTTTCTGCATCTAAGGTGATGATCATGTGATTTTTTTTCTTTGACTTTTTAAATATAGGTTATTACGTTAATATATTTTCATATATTGATCCAGCCTTGCATCTCAGGGATGAAGCCTACTCTATCGTGGTGAATGATGGTTTTAATGTGTTCTTGGATTCAATTTGCAAGAATTTTATTGAGTTTGTTTGTATCGATATTCATAAGCAGGAGCAGTCTGAAGTTCTCTTTTTTGGTTGGCTCCTTGTGTGGTTTAGGTATCAGAATAATTGTTTCTTCATAAAACAAAGTTAGGCAGTGTTCCTTCTGTTTCTATTTTATGGAATAGTTTGAGGATAATTGGTAGCAGGTCTTTGAAGGTCAGGTAGAATTCTGCACTAAATATATCTGACTCTGGGCTTTTTTTTGGTTGGGAGGTTTTTAATGACTTCTTCTATCTCCTTGTGTGATATGGACCTTTTAGATAGTTAACCAGCTCTTGATTTAACTTTGGTATGTGGCAACTATTTAGAAAACTATCCATTTCATCTACATTTTCCAGTTTGGATGAGTATAGACTTTTATAGTAGGATCTAATGATTTTTCTTTTTTAATTTCCTCCGTTTCTGTTGTTATGTCTCCCTTTTCATGTCTTATTTTATTTATTTGAATTCTGCCTCTTGACACTTTAGTTAGTTTGGCTAGGGGTTTATCTATCTTGTTGATTCTCTCAAAGAATCAGCTTTTGTTTTTGTTGGTTCTTTGTATTGTTCTCTTTGTTTCTATTTGTTTTATTTCAGGCCCTGAGTTTGACTATTTCCTGCTGTCTACTCCTCTTGGTTGAGTTTGCTTCTTTTTGTTCTAGAGCTCTTAGGTGTGCTGCTAAGTTGTTAGTGTAAGATCTCTCCAGTTTTTTTACCAGGGCACTTAGTGCTATGAACTTTCCTCTTAGCACTGCTTTCATTGTGGCCCATAAGTTTGGGTATGATGTGTCAATATTTTCATTAAATTCCAGGCAGACTTTAATTTCTTTTTCTTCCCTGACCATGTTGTCATTGAGTAGAGAAATGTTCAGTTTCTACATAAATGTAAGCTTTCTTTTTGCTGTTATTGAAGACCAGCCTTAAGTCTTGGTGATCTGATAGGATGCATGGATTTATTTCAATCTTGTAACCATCCATGGTTGTTTGTGATCAATTATATGGTCGATATTAGAGAAGGTACCATAAGGTGCTGAGAAAAAGGTGTATTCTTTTGTTTTAGGGTGAAATGTTCTGTAGATATCTGTTAAATCTATTTGGTTCATAGCCTCTCTTAGTTTCACTGTGTTTCTGTTTAGTTTCTGTTTCACTTAACTGTCCATTGGTGAGAGTGGAGTGTTGAAGTCTCTCACAATTATTGTATGGGGTTCAATGTGTGTTTTGAGCTTCAGTAAAGCTTCTTTTATGAATTTGGGTGCTCTTGCATTTGGGGTATAGATGTTCAGAATTGAGACTTTCTCTTGGTGGATTATCCCCTTGATAAATATGAAGTACCCTTCTTCATCACACTTGATAACTTTTGGTTGAAAGTCTATTTTATTGGATATTAGGATGGCAACTCCATTTGCTTGGAGGACCTTTTTTCCTCCTTTTATTCTGAGATAGGGCCTGTCTTTGTTATTGAGGCTGTTAGCATACATCTCTTTATAGGTGAGTTGAGTCCATTAATATTCAGAGATATTAAAGAGGGATGACTGTTGTTGGTTCCTGATATGTTTAGTTTTGTAGGTGGCTTTATGTGCTTGTGACTGCTTGCTTTTGACTTTGTTGTGAGATGCTTAATAACTTGTCCTTTCTTTGGTGTTGGAGTTTTCCTTCCAGGATCCTTTGTAAGGCTGGATTGATAGAGAGTTTTGCTGGGTATAGTAGCCTAAGCTGGCATTTGCGTTCTCTTAGAGTCTGCATGACCTCTGACTAGGCTCTTCTGGCTTTCATAGTCTCTGTTGAGAAGTCTGGTGTAATTCTGATAGATCTACCTTTGTATGTGACTTGGCCTTTTTCCCTTGCAGCTTTTAATATTCTTTCTTTGCTCTGTGCATTTCTTGTTTTTTATAATTATGTGATAAGATTTTCTTATCTGATCCCACTTACTTGGTGTTCTATAGGCTTCTTGTACCTTTATTGCCTTCTCTTTCTTTAGGTTGGGGACGTTTTCTTCTATAATTTGTTGAAGACATTTTCATGTCCTTTGAGCAGGGAATCTTTGTTCTCCTCTATTCCAATTATTCTTAGATTGAGTTTATTGTTCCCTGAATTTCCTAAATGCTTTGGGTTAGGAGTTTTTTATGTTTAGAATTTTCTTTGACAGTTCTGTCCATCTCTTTTACTGTATCTTCTACACCTGAGATTTCTTCTATCTCTTGTGTTCTGTTGGTAATACTTAAATTTGTAATTCCTGACCTCTTTTCTAGATTTTCCATTTCCAGGTTTGCCTCCATTTGTGTTTTCTTAATGTTTCTACTTCCACCTTTAGGACTTGTGTATCACTTCATTCAATTCCTTTACCTGTTTACCTGTGGTTTTCTGTGTTTCTTTTAGTGAGTTATTGATACTCCTTAAAGGACTCTATTATTTTCATAAGATAGGATTTTAGGACAGATTCCTGATTTTTAGTGCGTTGGAGTATTCAGGGCTTGCTGTGATTGGAGAACTGGGTTCTGATGATGCCCAATATTTTGGCTTCTGTTGTTTGTGGTCTTGCATTTGCCTTTTGCTTTCTGGATATCCCTGGTGTTTGTTGGTCTGAGTGACTCTTTCGTCCCTGGGTTGCTTCAGGTCTCATGTAGGCCTGCTGCCCTGGCTGTATCAGACCACCTATGGGGCCTTCCAAACTGGGGGCTTGTCACATGGGGCAGAGAAGCTGCTGATCTGTTGCTCTGGCTGCAGTTGATCTCCTAGGAGGCCTTCAGTCCACGGCTCTGAGTGAAGCAGATCCTCTAGGATGGATCAGGATATGGAAACTTTACAGGAGCAGACCAACTAGGGGTCTGCCCCAGAAGCATGGACCTGGTGGAAGGGGGTAGAAGGGATGGAAAGGGAGAGCAGGGGTTTGGTGGGTGATGGGTCCTGAGTCCACCAGGCTCCCAAGAGAGTGGAGTGGGGGATGGAGGTTCTTACCAGCTCTCTGAGTGCAGGAGGTTCTCTAGGATGGATCAGGATATGGAGTCTACACGGGAGCAGACCAACTAGGGTTAAGGGTCTGCCCCAGCAGCAAGGACCAGAAGGGACTAACAGCAATTTTTTAACATGCATCTTATATGAATTTCACTTTTTGTTTTCAAGGATATTTTGGAACTCTTAGAAAAGAGAGTGAAGTCACGATTTTCTCACCGGCAGATACATTTAATGAATTCATTTGATTTTCCACAATATTTGAAAATATTTAAAGAACAATTATCTCTACCTGCAGAATTCCCAGATAAGGTTTTTGCCGAGAGATGGAATGAGAATGTTCACGTAAGTTGAAGACAGTAATCACAAAGCAGATCTTTACATGTTACTGAGTGAACACAAATTATAAACTTTCCTTATTTAAAAGCAATAGAATATCTTGTCTCCTAAAATCTCTTCCAAAGAACTTCATGTGTCAGTAGTTGAAGTTTTTATCCATATCTGGTTTACATTTTAGGTAAATTTTTAATGAATTTGCATAGTTTAAATTAATTTTATAAATTTAGAAAGAAACTGCATTAATATTTCATATTTATTTCTATATATGTTTTTATTTTATTTCCAGTTCTTATAAATGACTTGAGCTTTTGTTTATTAGCTGATATTGACTATCAGCATTAGTTTCTTAAGAGACTGTCCAGGCTGTAATGCCTCTCTTATGTATACCAGGCAACCAGGCAACCAGACCTTACTTGGCAAACTTCATTTTGTTTTACTCAGGTTCAGTGCTTATATATAATTTCTTTTTATTTTTAACTTTGTTCTGATTCATAATTCCCCACCTATAATTATCATTGCTGTAAAAAAATGTGTAGGAAAATTTATTTAAGGTAAGAAGATTTTATTTTGAGACTATATAGTTGAGTTTGAGGATATAGAGGTGGAAAAGTCATAAAGGCTAAGAGCTTTCAGCAGCTGGTCAACAGCATCTGCAATTAGGAAACAGTGGTGAATGTTCCTATTTAGCTCTTTTACCTTTTCACCCGGAATCTCAGTCCATGTAGTGCTACCCACAGTCGAGAATGTTAGTCGAGAATATTAGTCATTGTTATATTGATGTGAAGAGATACCTTGACCAAAGGCAACGTGTTAAAGGAAAGTATGTAATTGGAGGCTATATTAGTATTTCAGAGGCTTATTCTATTATTACAGCAGGGAGCATGGACACAGGCATGCATGGTGCATGGAGAAGTTGCTGTGAGCTACATCCTCATCCACAAGCAGAGGCAGGGAGAGAAACTGAGCCTGTCAGGGGCTTATGAAAACTCAAACCCCACCCCCAATGACACACTTCCTTCAACAAGGCCACATCTCCTAATCCTTTCAAACTGTTCTGTTTCTTGGTGTTTAAACAATCAGATATGTGATCCTATAAGAAACATTCTTATTCAGATCAACACAAATGCCCCACCTCATTAAACTAATCTAGATAATCTTTTACAGGAATGTGCCAAAGGCTATCCTAATCTAGATAATTTCTCAACAAGTCAACAGTCAATATTATCCCACAACTATTATATGTTTATATTAAGGTCTATAATCTTAATTTTAAGAGTAATTAGTTTGGGTCTTCCCTTCCATCAGACTAATCTTTAATAGGACTAAGGAGATTGTAAAACTGTCATGTTTTTGAGATATCAGAATGCAGTTGTTCCTTTGCATTTAAATATCTGTTTCCTGTTGATATTATTATTTCCATGCCTATTTTCTCTGTTTTCCTATGGTGACTTTACAGCCAAGGCCATCATCCACCTATGTTATATTGTGAATGTCTATAACTATATATGTATTTTTTTTAAACCCATGGGCCCTACATCGTGAAGTGCAACCATAAATGAAAATTAAAGAGAATAAAATAGTGACAATTATATTGTATATATATGGGTTTTTATTTGTTATTCCCTTAATAATTAAGTATAATAATGACCTAGATTTGTTGCTTTAATTAAACACTATGATCAAAACCAACTTGAGATGAGTTTATATGGCTTACAGGTTAGAGTCCATCATTGGGAAGCCAGGACAGGTACCTGAAGGCAGGAAGTGAAGCAAAAGCCAGGCAAAAGCTTATTACTAGCTTTTTCAGTTTATTATACAACCCAGGATTACCTGCTCAGACATGGTTCAACCCACAGTGGGCTAGGCCCCTCCACTTCAATAATTAATCAAGAAAATGCACACACAGACATGCTCATAGATGGATTTGATTTCACATAGTTATTAGTTGAGAGCCTGTTTTTCCCACATGGCTTTAGTTTGTGTCTAATTGGCAAAATTACTAACCTACACAAAAAAGCTATTTACATACATTTACTTTGTGTTAGGTAATATAGCATATGTAATCCAAAGATATATAGAAATGTGCATTATTATTACATGCAAAATACTATACCCAAATTATCCTACCTTCTCATATCAGAGAACAGCATTTCTCCTTGACTCAATTCTCCTATAGACACAGTAGTGAATAGAAATAAAGAATGATGGAGGTTTCTGTTTAAGTACTGGTGAGTCTTTAGATGAATTAAAAAGTATATACTATTTGATGATAGGGGGACTCAGTTCTAGTTTTGTTACCAGTTAAAGATGTCTGTCTGATTGGTCTTAGGCTCTCAAAGTAAAGAGTTCAAACAAGACACATACAGCTTAAGTACACATTTATTTAGCAAAGTAGTCCAGTCCATAGAGAGACTGGGAAGAAGAATGAGGTAGCAACTCATTTAGTCCTTTCTGGTTTTGTGACGTTTATGGATGACATGATCATGAGGTAGCATTACCGTCTTCTTCCTGGAAAATCACGGTGAACCAAGTCTCTCTTTAGGTTCTTTATTTCCTGTGCGCCTTTTGAAACACCCAGATGTCAAGTTTTTTGAGGATACAAGTCCTTCATTAGTATGTAAAAGTTCCCTGGGACCTTAGTTTCTGATATGGTGGTAAGCACTACCTTTAAGAAAAGCATTTGTCCTTTGGGAAACACGCTTTTCAAGACACAGATGCAGTTTTCTTGGTTCCTTCATGCCTAACTGCATGTGATCAGGTACTAAGCTACTTAGGTACAGCTGCAGTTTTCCTTGTTACCTCAGGTGTGATTCGCTGAATACCTGCTTTCAGTTTTCTTGTTTTTCCAGAATTTATAGCCCCCAAACTTTAATGCTACATGGTAGGTGTTGATCTCTTTCATTGTGGCTTGTAGCTTTAGTGATCAAAGGAGAGCTAGCACTATTAGGGCTTACAACTCTCATTTTCTTAGACAGTCATCTTTTGTTGCTTTGCATAGGTGTGTTTATAAAATATACTTAGTAAGTTTGTCAGTAACATGGGCAGAGTCCTTGTCCCTTATTGGTTGAGTTTGTGGTGAAGGTGGTTTGGGGAGCTAGCCTCTATGCCAGTGCTGACATTGTAGTGGGCTTTTTGTTTTGTTTACTTGCTTGCTTAGGTGTTTAAGATAAACCTGTAGTTTCAACAAGCCCTTTAAAAGCAATAGAAAATGAATATTTAAGTAGGAAATATATCTGGTGAAAATGTTAAACTTCATTTCAAGAGACAAAAGTTTATTCCCTAAATTTAGATATTTTTGAGGTGAAAGAAGCACACCATGGAGTTATAGCTCCAGTAGGGATGAAAACATTTAACTTTCTGGGGCTTTTGACTTTTTGTCATTTTTTATGGAGGTTTATTCCGTTTTTATGTTCGTTGGGATTTTTAATGGTCTTTAATAATGTTTTTAAAATGCCATACAATGTCCTTCAGTTATATCGATTTTTTTGTTTTGTTTTTTAAACAACTTACCCTGTCCTATTAGTGCTACCCATATACTTGGTTGTGGGGCCATCTGCTGGAGACTGCCCAGCCTGTCAGGAACAACTGACTGTACCTCTCCTAGAACCTATCAAATGTCCTAGCCTCTCAGCCAATGCTTGGGGGCTCATGAACCCCTTCCCATATTGTACTAGAACAATGCTGTACCAGATACAAATTTAGAGGGCAGTTTGATACAGTGTCCATGTAGTAGAATAGTAGAGTAGAGCTCTCCAGCCATAGGTTTTGGGCGTTATTTACAGTTCTAGGCATGTTCCTCCTGTAGAGAGTCTTAAATCTAGTTCATATTTGCAGCCCAAATGCTCCGAGGGACATAGCTTGCCATGCTGATCATTATTTTTTTACTGGTTTTGCTCTGACTTGTAGCCAACAGAGGACTTTGAAAAATTATGCCAAGTGCCGTTGCATCTTTGCTTGCTTTGTTAAATTCACTCTTCTGTATTCCTTACCTTCCATTAAATCCCAATTCTCTAGAATTGTCTCTGTATCCATTGGCATCTTCTTAATGTACCTTGTTTAGTTTTACAAAGTACTTTGTATTATATCATTGATTATCTCTTCCCTCTTGAAGCTTCTACGCTTGTGTGATGGTTAATCTTCATGTCAGTGTGACTAGTTTAGATGGCCATGGAAACACGTTTCTGTATGCATCTATTTCCAGAAAAAACTTAACTACAGAGAGACCTATCCTGAATGTGGGTGTCACAGTTCCATGTGCTAGAGTTCCATACTGAATGGAAAGGAAAACATGAGCTAAGAAGTACCATTCATTTTTGCCTCCTTCCTGCTAAAGTGTATACACTGGCACATGCTTCCTCAAACTCCTGTGATGGTGCCTTCCCTTCCATGCTGGATTATACCCTTCAAAAGTAGGGCCAAAATAAACACTCCCTTAAGATGCTTTATTGAGGAATGTTTAATGTATACAGCTTATTTTCTAGATTGCTGTGGTATCTTGTACATTCTTACAGGCTTTAGTGTGTCATTTTTCATTGATCCTTTTTCTGTCTACCACTTTATAACTTCTTGACCACAGCTTACTATGCACAGGCACTCTGCCCACCCTCATAGTTCATCGTTTTCAGTTGTTGTTGTTGTTTTCCTTTTCAATGTAGGCTTCATCAGGCAAGTCTTCTGGGAATGTCTGAATTCTCTCCACAGTTGTAATTGGCTCTAGTTGGGCTTTCTTTTATCTTCCTGTCCAATACCTTTTTAGATGGCTGTGCGTAAGGTATATGATGACACCTTTTTGTTGTCACTGTGACATGATCTTTTTTCAGCTCATGTTCTTATAGCTCTTCATAATTTCCTCACTATATTCTTGTAACTCTACTGTTTTCTCAAATATTAGAACTCTTATTCTCTGTTGTGATTTGTGCTACATTCTGTTTATCCATCTCACTAGTTTGACTATTTAGTTTCCCCATTTTAGATTGGAAATTTGGGACTAAGCTATATTTTTGTTGATTTTGTTGTTTTTGTTTTTAGTGTCTCTCAGAAGATTCAACTGTGCTTGAAGTTCTACAGAAACATTTCAGTGTCAACAAAAACTTGCAGTCATTACATATGCTATTGGTTTGTATTTTAAAATACATTTACTTTTACCTGATCTATGAAAATAATTACTATACATATTATGTATAATTTTTATGTATAAGTACATAAGTATTATACATATTTTACATATAAAAACTATTCATATTAATGGACTATCTTATGTTTTGATACATTCATTCATAAATAATCTGTATTTTTAACATTTTGAAGTGCCTTCAAACTGTTTTCAATAATAGACTGCATTCCTACCAATAGTATATAAGGCAAGAGTACTGCTTATATCTTGATGTAAAACTTTTAAACTTATAGATGCATTTGAGGAGAAATGTCTTATTTACTACATTAATTATGCTGGTATTTAAAGATAATACACAGCTTACTGGTTGAGTTCTTGTTTGGTTATTTTCATTAATACTCTATAGTTCTCCAATAAAGATCCAGTACAGTATTTTAAGTGTATCATCCTTAAGCATCTCATTTTCCTTTAAAGCAGTTGTTTTATGATTAACATTTTTATTGTTACTACATAAAAATGTGATTGGGCTTTGTATGTTAATTTTATGTTCTTCATTCAGTTTTGCTGAACTCTCAGACTTGTAAAATTAGTTTCTTTAGGATTTTCTATGTGGACATACTCAGATTGTCTTCTAAGGTGTGTTTTCTTGGTCACTTAGCAGTCTTTTATTTTTCCCCTCCCCTCCTGTCCCCTCTTCTTTTCTTTTCTTTTCTTTTCTTTTCTTTTCTTTTCTTTTCTTTTCTTTTCTTTTTTTCTTTTCTTTGGTATTGCCATGAATTGTTGGCTCGGAGTAATGAGAGTAGACATTTTTCCTAGTTGCCAATTTTAAGAGGAAGATATTCACTGTTTTAGTATGGTATGAATTTTAGCTGTAAGGTTTTTTTATACATACTCATTTTCAACTTCTTTTTTATGCTTGATTTGTTCATTATGAACCTATCTTAGATTTCTTTGTTTTAGATCAGTGAATATGATTGTATGTTAAATAACATTGATTTTTCTTTTAATGTGATTTGTTTACATGGTTTTGTTTATTTTGTTTTGCTTTTATTTATCACCTGGTGAAGGGGCAAGTCATGTCCAGGTGTTTAAATAATGTCAGTATTAATCAAATACTTAGTTGTTGTGAATCATAATATATTTCATTCATTAATAATATTTAAAATTAGTGTATTTTCACAAAATTATGTCACATGCCTTTCAGGGAGACAGTATTTCTTGGTCCTTTTGTTTCTGGTCATTTTCAGTGATAGGAATAAATAATAGTGACCAATTGTTAAGGGTGCCACCTGCTTGGTATCCAGTTACTTTTCTATGTAATATCTAGATATTTTATAATAATCATTTCCCTTTATTCTTTGGTATTTCTTCTTAAAAAAAAATTTTGAACTCCTGAGTTAAACATTTCTTTCACAGCAGGTAAATGGCAAAGCTGGGTCTCCACTTTAGGTTGTTTTAATCTAATGGCATGCCTCATATGTTTCTACCATGGTATCTTTAGTGATTCTTATTCCCCACATCTGCTTTTACTAATGAATGCTGTCTAGCTCTCAGTAAACTTCCTATCTCGTTAGTTTAATTCCCTTCTACCAATCAAAACTATACTGTCATTTTTATAACTTGGCTATAGTGATGTTATGGATTAAGAATCTTCATGTATCCATCCACAAATACATAAAGATGCATAAAACAACTTACGATTGATATTTATTTTTTTACTGCAGTTTTTTTATCATTATAAAAATGGCATATGTTTATCAACAAGAAGTCAGGAAATGTGAGTAATTACAAAGGAGTATAATAGAAAATGAATGAACTAGAATTGAAATCTCAATGTGGATTAATTCTCATATTTTCATTTGAAGATAAGTTGTAAAACCAGATTGCATTGGTTATAGAATGCTTGAAAATTAAATTGTGTTATCTAGTAATACCTGCAATATAGAGTTTAAAGTTCATAAGAATATATTACTATAAAGATATTGACTGTTTTATGTGGCAAAAGGTGCAGTACACTCAAGGACAGTGTCCACAACTCTGTAACAGGTATATTTTAAAAATATAAAAGTGGGATATTATATATATTATTATGTTTGGTTGGTTTTTTTTTTTTTAATGTAAGAAATATCTTACAATAAATGGAAAAAATAAAAAACAAAAGAGCCACAAATGGTCTGAGTTTTAACTTGTAGAAGAGTGAACTTCAGGGATTTCCAAACTCTTGTCATTAACTGTAAAGTATCTGAAGTACACATTGAACCTGAAGCTGTATGCTTGCTACATCTATCTATATACATATTTCTACATACTGCACCTACAAATTCTAAATTCTTGTATTCCAAATGCAAATGGTTAATTGAGTCCTAGAAGGTGATGTTTGCCTAAGGAGAACTAAACGAAGAGGATAGTTATATCTAAGTTTATAATTGTTTTCAAAATTAGTAACTTCTAAACTGAACTTACCTTTACATATTTGTAAAAATCTGTATAAAACAAAGCTATTCTTCTAAGGTGTGTGATAATATTTGATTAGAATTCTTTCAGGTTTTTTTATTATTAGACTTTTTAAAAATGTTTTTTCTTTTGGAGAAATAAATGTGATTCCAATGCAAAGTAGTAGAGAGAACAGCATCTCTTCTACTACTAAATCGTTGCTGCATTTTCATGGAGCAGAGTTTAAGGTTATTTCTCTAGTTTCTATCTTACAAGAATAAACTATGACATTAAATAAGATTGTTCTAAAATAACTCCAGAATATTCAAATAAATATGTACTTTTTAAAATACACTTTTCTTTAGATGCTTGCTTTAAATCGAGTAACCGTATCACACCCATTTATGACTTCAGCAGATCTGATGGAGGCACAGCATATGTGTAGCTTGGATTCTAAGGCGAATGTTGTACATGGTGAGAAATTGCATTGTAAATCTTTCTTTTGATCTTTTGATTTTGAAAATTTAGATTTAAATGTTTTCTGAATTATGAGTATTGTGTTTTGTATACAGACTGCTTTTTATATACAACTTTTCATTGGTACTGTGTTAAGTATATTATCACTCTTTGTGTCCTGCATCCCATACCACATGGGAATTCCAGGTAGGACTATTGTTGATGTTCTCCTTGCTTAGTGCTATTATATTTGTTGATATTTGCTAATTTGCGTTCACTATCTCTTTTGAAATATAAGATATATTTTAGATCTATTTTCCAGAAATTCTCTGCATAAATGCCCCCAAAGACCTATCCTACTTGAAATTACATGATATTCACAGTATCTGCTGTTTGTTGTGGTATCAAATCTTTTATACTTATAGCACATTTCTTTAAGTTTACAAAAAAATCCTTATGTTGTAGATCATCCCACCCCCAGCAAATGACCTTATAGTCTAAAAAGTTAAATGACTGGTGTTTTTGTAGGTAATAGTTGTTGGAATGCCCTTAAAAACAGAGAAATGCTGACCTCTACCCTTTAAGACCTTGAGTTATTTTCTAGATAACAGTTTGCTTAGTGGCATGAACCCTTGGCTGAGACTCAAGAGTCCATCTCTCTTTAATTCTAGGTCTGTCAGTCTTGGAAATCTGTCTTATAATAGCAATGAAACATTTAAATGACATATATGAAGAGGAGCCCTTTAATTTTCAAATGGTATATAATGGTAAGATGAAGTTCATCATTTTCTTGTAGATTTCTTGCCTTTTCCTTATTTGAAAGTACTAATGTTCTCATTGCTTACTTTGCAGAATTTCAGAAATTCATTCAAAGAAAGGCCCATTCTGTTTATAACTTTGAGAAACCTGTGATCATGAAGGTATGGTTTGATTTGGTTGTATTTTTTATCAGATCCAGTGATTTGTTTGTTTTGTTTTGTTTTGTTTTTCACTTGCTTTAAAACTCTTTGAACCCTTAGGTATTTTATTATAGGAATTTTTTCTGCAAAATTTTCTAAAATGAACTACTTCAATAATTCTTTAGATAGCCTGTTTTATAGTTTGTGAAGATATATTGCCCTCTGCTGTCTGTTCTTAGCACTTGCCTACTGAAAAGGAACTAACCCTCTGCAATCCACAAGTTGACAGTTACAAGATGTTAAGTTTTATTTAGGGTAAGATATCAGTTTACAACTTCAAAATGATATCCTAAAATATATTCCTCCACCACAAAGAAAATGTAAATCACATTATATAGTTTTACATTTTCTAGTAGGCATAGGAAATAAAGGTCAAAAAATTCTAACAGTATAACCCAATTGATGAAAAGTATTTTCAAATTTATGATAAAAGTATTTCCTGAACTATTTTCTTTTGTGTCTTTAAAATTTGGTATATTTATAAAAAGTTACAGCAGATCCCAATTTAATAAATGTTCACTAGAAATTCTTTTAAGCTTATTTAATATATATAGCTAAAAAGACTGATTTACATTTTAAAATTATAACAACTATACTCATTTTTCTAAGCATTTTAAACTTACTTTTATTTAATGGAAATTAACTAAAATGTAAACACAGAGCCACACATTCCGAGGTCCTGTTTGTCCAGTGTTGGCACAGTGTGGTTCTGGGGACCATATGGAAGTAAATGCCTTCTTTTTTTTTTTTTTTTTTTCTTGTAAAGTAATACAAGCTTGGGCCATGAGTCTTCCTTGTACAACATAGCTAGAACTTCATTTTCTGTACAGTTGTTAAAAGAGAGCAGAGTCTTGCATTCAGGCCGAAGCCGTCATAGCATCCTTAGGGTAGATTCTTCTCATTGTTGCAGTTTTGGAAAGGGCATCTGCAAGTGTCTGGGAATAATTTGTAGATGCTCATTGGTACATTTTAAAATAGGGTATATTTTGAATCTTGGAAATATGTTTTCAGTTTTATTAAGCTACACTTGAAGAATTAATATTTTCTCATTATTCAAAATGAAGTTTTTTCTCCCAGTAAGAATTTTTATGAAACAGAATATGTTCCAGTGATACTTTTCACAGGGAACTGTAAGAATGCTCAAGAATCTACTTCAGTGTGTCACTACTTTAATATTTCATTAGAGTATAGATTTTTCCTTCTTGTCTTAGTAACATACTTAAACAGTTATTAAGTGATGTATAAGCTATAGAGTAAGAGGAACTAAACAGTGAAGAGCTCCATTAAGGTGACTAAGAAGACTGGAGGTTAAACAAACATGGTCCCCTGCCCCACCCCCGGTCTTTGCCATCTTAGGTGGTCCTTTGCTTGCAGGATGAGCCCAGTAGGCTTCTTGTACTCTAGGGTCTTTCTTACCTCGTTCTACAGCTGTTAACTAGGATCTTTTTAAAATTTTATTTAATTTTTTATTGGAAGTAGTTATTTTCATGCATATATCAGTCATTGATTCCCTTCTTTCAGATTCTTACCACCCCTCAACCCACACACACCCTCTCTTTTTTTCCTCTCACAAAAAGACAGGCAAATAGAAAAGAAAAGCAAGAATAAAACAGAATGAACAAGCTAACAACAGAGAGAGAAAGAAAGAGCAACAGGAGGAAGTATTCACAGAGACACAGAATAGAACCCGGGAATACAAAATTGGAAGCCATTATACAAAAGCCAGAGAAGAGAACAGTACGGGAGAAAATGCTGAAACTGACCCCTCCATACAACACCCCCCCCAAAAAAAATATTATGGGTTTATTTTGTATTGGCTATCTGCTACTGGGCATGGTCCCTATCCTTAAGTATAGTTTGTGTGCCCAGAGAGACTGGAGAACTATTTTCTCCTTTGTAAACAATTGTTAATTGTAGGTAGCTTCTTGGTAAGAGAAAAGGAATCTACTTTCCCATCTCAGCACTTGAGACCCCATCTGGTTTGGACAGTGGTCTTGCCTCCTTTTTCACAGAGTTTCCTTGATCTTTGAAGTGGAAGGCTCTGATGAAAAAACTTCCATTTAAGACTAAGTGTTCCAGGTCTCTCATTCTGCACATGTTCCAGTTGTCTCTATTAGTTCCCCTCTGCTTTACTGATAATATCTAAGTGGCACACTGTTCCCCTGGTATATAGCTGTACCATCTCATTCAAAAGTCTTATCAGATTAAGGTTTTAAGATCAAAGCAATAGACAAAGGACTGGAGCTACATAGCTCAGGTGGAATCCATGCTAAGCATGAGTAAGGTTTAGGTATAGTACTAATCACCCACCATTGGAAAAGTCCAAAAGGAATCTATGATATACAGTCTGCCTAGAAACAAAACCTCATGATTAAGGTTCAGGTAAAATTAATATTTGCCTGATTTACGTTGAGCATTATGGGGACATATAACTATCAAAACTCTTTCTCCAAATATACAGTTTTTATAGATTTGATTAAACTGTGTCTGAGGGTGGGGGTGGGGGAGCAAGGTAAGCACTTTATACTGCTGAGCTCAATTCCCATTCCTAAGGATGATTCTTAGCTCTGTTGGTGACCTTTCCATTCTATTCCCTTTTTCCCCCTGTCTGTCATGAACTAAGTTGGAGCTTATTAGGAAAAAGATTTTAGTCAGGCCTGCCCTGGTGACACACACCTTTAATCCCAGCACTCTTCAGAGGCAGAAGCAAGTGGATCTCTGAGTTGGAGGCCTTGTCTATAAAGCAAGATCCAGGACAGCCAGGACTACAAAAGGAAAGCCTGTCTTCAAAACCTTAATGAATGGGCGAATGAATAAAAGATTTTAACATAAATTCATGTGTGAATGGTATAGACAGTACTTAGGAAAAAGGCAGTTCTCTTCCATTTTTTTCACCTGTCACTGTTTCACAACTTACCAATACCAATAACTATCCTCTATTTAACACGTGTCCCCTTATGTCTAAACTTTGTCTTTTCTCTTGCAGGCATTTGAGCACTTACAACAATTGGAATTAATAAAACCTGTGGAAAGAACTTCAGTAAATTCTCAGAGAGAATACCAGCTAGTGAAACTACTTTTGGATAATACTCAAATTATGAATGCTCTACAGAAATACTCCAACTGCCCTACAGATGTTAGGCAGTGGGCAACATCCTCACTAAGCTGGCTCTGAAGATTTCAAGTACATTTCTGTGAAGACCTAAAAGTACTGCTCTTTAATAAGATATGCTACTACATTGCTTTGTTTATAAATATTGTTTATGGGAGATTTGCACTTAGTATCTTGGCTATGTTTTGAACAATGACCACACATGGACACAGTTTCATTAATTTAAATTGCACCACACTCATAAGAATAAAATGTGCTTATTTTACGCATGGTCCATAAAATGATTTGATACTCTTGTAAAGTGTATGTGGTCCATTAGAAAGGTAAATTCCAACAAAGCATTTAGTTTACAAATCATAATCCTAAGCAGTCAGGAGAGAAATACGAACACAAATTACATGAGGAATTAAATTAGGAGCCTGTGGATATTGGAGTTGGGTTGATTTTCCTGAATTGGTTCCTATAGGATCCTCCAATTTTGGATCTTCTACAGATTCCCCAGTGTTCTAGTTTTGTAAACTAGCCCATTTGGGCAAAGAGCTTGTGTGGAAAGAGTCCAAACAACTCATCATTTTCTTCTCTGCATATCTTACCACAATTGTAGGATATTTCTTTCATGAACATTCTTGGTATATGTTAGTTCAGAAGGGATCAAAATTGCCATCTAACAGGTACCTTAAAGAATTCCTGGGCATCTACTTTCACAACTAAAAAGTATTCCACAGTGTTAGCAGTTGGCTTCAAAAAAAGGAATTCTCTTAAAAACATAGTATGTTGGTCAGAGTCCGCCGCCTCCTACGTTCATATACATAAAATTAACAGGTTAAAATGGAATCTAATCTCAGAGGTCCTTTGTTCTAGAATATTTGATTGCATATTTAGTTATAGTAAGATTTTATAAAATACATAATCCTTTGTATGTGCAGTATATAAAGTATCTGCAGAATTAAATTGCTATTATTTACAGATCAGAAAACTTAACTCAAGTGTCAGGGTCCAGGATCACAGTATCAGATTGACTGATGTGACCTTGAATGCAGCTTGGTTTGACTGACATTAAAGCCAATGTTAAAAACTAAAGCATAGCAACACATTTTTTTTACTATTTTTACAGGATACTGTAAGTAGTAATTTGACTTTTAAGAAATCTTAAATTTTCTGTGCATTAATGTAGTACCTCATAATTAAACCTTTCTTCATACACAGCCTTTTCCTTTCACAGTAAAACATGCTTAGCTTTCTTTTCTCTTCTTTTTTTTTTCCTTTTCTTTTTTTTGGTTTTTTTCGAGATAGGGTTTCTCTGTGTAGCCCTGGCTGTCCTGGAACTCACTCTGTAGACCAGGCTGGCCTCGAACTCAGAAATTCGCCTGTCTCTGCCTCCCAAGTGCTGGGATTAAAGGCGTGTACCACCACCGCCCAGCTCATGCTTAGCTTTCTATGTCTTTTAATCATGATAAAAATGAAGCTGTAATAACTATCAAGGTCATACAAATATAGACACATATGTCCAATTTTTAAACTACTTTCATCTTATAAGTTGTTCAAACTACATTATTAGATAATTCTAAGATGAGAAAAATTAGATTCTAAAACAACAAATCACAAGAACGTTCGGCTTTGACGTGTCTGGCTATAACATACGATTCCACAAGAGTAGAAGCAAGAAAGGTAGATACTTTTAGGAGCTTCAATAACATTTCCAAACTAGCCTGAGTTATCTCAAGTACAGGAGCGGAGGGGGAGGAATGATTGTGAACACAAAGTCTGACTTGAAGATTCTCTGCAATGAAGAGAATTTAAAATCTCTGTTTAAGACTCCCCTGGGCCAAGACATGGAAGAACAAACAAAAAGGACTTCCCATGTAGCCTTCCTCCATGTGGCCTACTGAAACTTGGATCTCATATAAAAGGTATCTGATTTTGCGCAGACACATGTCTGAAAAATTAAAATCCATTGTCCAAACTTACATACATTAGGTAGCATCTTATAATGTAAGGACCTAGTATCCACTGACCTAAAGAGTTAGACATCAGACTGTGCAGTGGTGTTTCTGTACCAGTGATGTACTTTCTACCATGGTGTGCCTTTTGATTTGAGTGAGTTAACAGTGCAGGTTCTTGGTACCTTCACTGTTATCCTGAGAGCACATAATCTGATGAATGTGTGACTTTAAGAATAAACCTATGGTCATTGGCAAGAAGGACCAACAAAGATACTTCGGTAGAAATACAGTCTGATCAAACAATGGTGTAAGGAAAATTCCCTAATTCACAACCTCCTTGATTTTATGACCCTTGAAAATCTCAAGACAGAAGCCTCACTATAAGTTGGAAAGCTCTCATTACCCTCTTTAACAACATACATAGTTAAAGAAAAACTGCATGTGCAAATAATATCATATTCATTTTTTATTTAACATGGGGATGGAATGGGGATAGCATACATTTTATTTGTACAATATTTAACAATCACTTATTCAAGGTGGGATTTTATGGGGATTTTTTTCATTTTTAGCTTTCTGTTAAATACTTGCAGAAAAAAAAAATAGCAAGTACAATATGACAGTAGTACAACAACCTGTGCCCAAAACACTGACAAGAAATACAGAGTAAAGCTAAAATAATTGTTTACCAATATTTTGAGAGGTAACAAATAGGGAGATACGGGTTGAGACTGCATAAAAAACGTACTGCTGGTTGAATATCTGAGGTAAATGATGTTTAATCAAGATGCTACTTGTATCTTTGTCCATAAATTGTAAATAATTTTATGCACATTATACCAAATCTTCCTAAAAAGTAATTTTTCAAAAAAGTAAAAAAGAGAAACTGGAAAATATCTGATGAAGCATTTTTTTTTTTTAAAAAACAGTAATCAGTCTATTCCACTAAACTACCATCTATCTGGCGAGGAGTTTGTTTTTTTTTTCCCAACCATTTGAATTTTACTTAAATGTGACTTAATAAGGATAAGAAAAAGGGTCAGAAGTGATGTTTTCATAATTTTGTGATACATGATTCTGTTTTTAAGTCCAAAGGTGTTGGTTTTTTGTTTTTCCTGGTTATATGTTTAGAATATCACCATGAAAGATAGTGCAAGTTCATGGGACCAATAATTGTGAGGCACAGTCTCTGTTCTGGAATTCACAAGGTACCTGTAATAAAACATCCAAACAAGAGTCACAAATCACATGCTAAAACTCCTAGCATCTAAAATACATACAAGATCTGTGCAGGGCATAGATAGACTTCAAATAAATTCAAACACTGGTTCTCCATCAGTCCTATGGCAGTTGATCATAAAGCATTTCTCACATGGGAGATTTGGGCAAGGTAGAGTAAGCAGCAGTTCTGGTGGGTATCAGAAAGGCAAAGTACAAGACACCGTGAGCACCATACACATGAAGATATACAGGGGTCCAAGTTTGCCGTCTCCCTAAAAAAAATTGTTTTCATTCTCGGATCTTTCTTTTTCAATGTCCCTAACTCAATCTTCTTATCTGCCCACTCTGCACTTACTGTAAACCAAACACTAAAATGCCCTGCAAAAGAAAGTTTTAACAAGACTAGGTATAAGGACAGGTAGTCACTGGAACATTCTTAACGTTACTGCTTATAAAAAAGGCTGTTAATGTAGTTCTTAAGAGAATACAAGTTTTAAAATTGATAAGCTAGATTTACATACAATACCCAAGATTTCCTTTTTAAAAAAAAAGAGGGGGGGGGATTCTAGCATGAAAACAAAGCATTTTATATCATGAACCAGTCTTGGTAAAATTTATCTGTAGTGCTTTCTTAAGCCGAACAGTCGTAGTATCCCTCATTTATCAGTTTTTAAAGGAGGCTGAATGTTTAAAACCAGTAGTAGTTTGCTTATGGAGAGGAATAATTCCTTAGAATTTTTTATAAGGAAAAAATTTTTCCTTATAAAATTGCACATTTTCTTATGGTTTTCCTTGATTAGTTTACAAGTGCAAGCAAACCTATATCAAGAGTTTGAGGGGCCAAATATGTAGAAATCAAAACAAACAGTGAACACTGATCTTGGCAATCTTACGAATACAGTGAGACCTTGGGTACAGAGACAACGCACAATTCTCTATGGTATGTGGCATACAGACAAGAATGCTATTATCCTCCCCACTTACAGTCTGTTGACCTATGTACTGTTTGTAATTCTTCCCAGAGATTAGTGCACATTTTATGTAAAATGTAGTGTCTGATGTCTTAACCATCTGAAGATAATGCATTCACAGTGAGCTCCTGATAGTAACGTAAAGGTTTATAAGGTTAATGTGTGGATGTTAAAGTGACTCAACAAAAATGTATATAACATAATACTGGCTATTTGTTGGTAATTTAAAATTCAGGGAATTAATTTTTTACTTGGGCCCGTGTAAGCTTAAGGAAAGATCCAATTATATTCTATTGTAATATTGTTTTTTAAAACACTCTGGTAGCTACTTGCCATCAATTCCACTTTCTTCGCAAGGATAAGGCATGAACTATCTAAAATTAGCTGTAAAAGTAATTTGGGGAGGAAGCTGGGTTGTGTTCCTTAGACCAGCACTGGTTACCTCTTAATGTCATTGCATATTATAAGTTATAAGTTCAACTTGTTATCCCTGATTTGTTTTAAAGCAGTAATATCTGAAATCTGTTCTTAAAGGTCACTACCTTTATCCTAAGATAATTCTCTCCATATCACAGACATCAAATATTACTCTGACAAGATGGCACCACGCAGTACAGTGATAAAGTTACAAGTCTAGAAGCAGAGTGAAGAATTCTGAGTAATGACACTTCCTGAGGTGATCATAAAACAGTGATAAGAATATCCCACACACTGTTTGGTGAAAAGAAGAAATACACCACCATTTTATATATATATATATAAATAGGAAAAAAATCTATTTTAAAAGAAAAAATGAAGAGCTTTCCAGTGTCACAGCTCACTTAAAAAATTTTAAATCATGCTTTATGTTTTCAAATATTTCCCAAACACAGCACACCTTAAAGAAAAAAGTACTACTTAAGTATGCAATATTTTGGGACCTGGATATAAGTATGGGGGGTAGGGTGACACCATATTTTTTTCCATTTCAAAGACAGCACTTTGTTTTCCCTAAATTACAAGCCAGTAGAAGAAAAGCTAAAACACTGCTTTACAAATAGTCACTTACTATTGGCACTAAGCATAGCTTACCATTTTTTCTTAAATAACACAGTGAATTTGTAATACCTTGTTATAAAACATGGACTGATTTATTCAAATTCTGTTAGTGTTTTCAATTTTATAATTTAGCAACCGTGGAACTGAGGTATACCTTGTTGAGGGAGGTTAAAGTAATGCTTGGAAGCCTCTTTACTGTACCCCACTTTGATGACTATGTACACAGAACAGCAGCACACTACACATTCACAAGCTGTGTCATGTTGGCATTACAATAGTCATTTATAGAAACAACAGCAAATGCAATAAAAAGTTACCCTTTTTAAAATCTGAAATGAAAAGTTTTGATTTAAAAAAAATAGCAGTAGTTCATTTAAGGAATTAGTGTCTTCTGACAGACATAAAGAAATCTGACGTCAGTTTTCAAATACTTGATTAGCCAGGTCCAAAAGATCCTTGATTTGGAGAGGGCCACATTCTTCGAGTACATTTTCAGAAGTTCTTTACAGTTTGCAGCTTTTCCCTTAGACTCCTCTTCATATCTGTGCTGCAGACGATGCAGTAAATTTCCCAGATCCATCTCCCAGATCCATGCTTTCCACAAGGGGCTGCTTGCGTACATGTCCTGGAGGCATCCTACTCATTTCACACAGAAAATAAACTAAGCACTTTCCTTAGCTTAGCAGCTCCAGTTCAGAGTCCCAATTCTCAGTGTGTACAGATGGTACAACCATCATAGACTAGATTCTTTGGGAGGAAAGTCAACATTTGTCACCATTGTGACCACTGTTACAATGTCCTCTGTAGTAATGATATTTGTTAGTCTTTGCATCTGAGTAATTCTTTCACCTACACATCCAGCTGATAACCTGGCTTCTGCATCATGATCCCAACATTCTTCTATCGTTTCACAGAGCATTGCCATTCCCTAAGAGGAGAAGAACAGTCAAATTTAATAGCTATTGTTTCCTGACAGGAAACAGGCTAATAATGTCATAATGAAATAGCTATTTCCATGGACAATGCTTTTCAAGATGAGCAGAGTGTGACCAGTACCCACTCTGGATCCTTTTAATGGGTGTATTATGCAAGCCAGCCTTTGTCTCAAAGCCTTGCTCTTTCTGCCTCGAGCATGTAAGTGAGAAACAATTGCTGGATGAACATTCACTTTTACTGAATGTCATTTTACATACCATTAAAAGAAGTCACTTTTACAAGCATTAGTGATTTATAACAGGTATATGATTTAAAGTTCTAAAAACCCATGTTTATAAATCTGATCATTTCAGTGCTTGAGCTTTTCAAGTAGACTCACAAGTCTGATGTGGGTTACAAGTTTTTTTGTTGTGATTTTTGTTTCTTTAAAATCATTTTCTTATGTTGATACTAGCTTTTCTCCCTTTCAGTTAAGATTAAAAGGCCACTCGAGTCAAATCTCTGGCTTCAGGATGTAATTACTTATTTCTACTTGAGTTTCTAGTGATATTAACACCAAATTGCCAGCACAATTTTATGCTGTTCTGCCCACACTAACTGTAAAGTGAAGTCTTGAAAGAAATGACTTAAGACTTCATGGAATAGAGACTCGGTGCTTAGTAAGTGTTAAAATGGAATTTACTAGAGGGGAATAGTAAGGCTATCCAGCTTTCCATGGGTTCAGAGCCAGTGTGTTTCCTCATGCAACTGTCAAAGCAGGAGATACTCAAGCGTAATTAGACTGCTGAAGTAAGAACCTGCTCTATAAGGCTCTGGGACTTCAGACAAAGCCTTCTGCCTCTAAGCTTAGGTACAAAGCCCCTGTGTGAAGACCACCTTCCCTGAAGAAAGTTTAAGAATTGATAGATAATTCTCCTAAAAGTGTTTTCTTGAAATCTCAAATGGAAAATAAGTGTATAAACTTACTGCATGTTTCTGCCAATAATCTCTTAAAACAGGCCTCTTTTTTTTATGCACAACAACTTCCTGCATATCTTCAAGAGATGGATGCTGGCCAATTTCTTCCTCAAATGGTAACATGTACTCATCTACAGGTCCTGAAATGTAAAAAAAGGAAAAATCCATTGAAATGCTTCCTGACTAGTACAAGCTGTTTAAAATACATTCTGTATCCCATTTTTCCCATTCTGTATTAGATAATGAAAGGAAAGAAATGGACTCCTAGCTGGAATTGTATCACAGTGGAACCAGAATCCAATTTACGAGAAACTAAAAGGTCTGTTTTTATGAGTTCTTAATGGCTGCTTGTTGAAGACAGGTTCAGACTAAAAAGTTTGGCTGGCTTTGAACTCGTGATCTTCATATTCAGCCTTACCAGGCTGTTTTAGAATACATATGCTGAATGCCCATGTCTATATATGACAAATAGCTGTTGGTATTTAGCAATCAATTCATATCAGAATATTAACATTCGGAGCACATTAGCACCTCTGGAAACTTAGTGCTCCACCTATTAGACGTCTCTACGACATGTTCAAACACCCTACATGACCGCTTAAGTAACTGTTGCACTTTCCAATTTTCTGTCCTCTCACAAACATATTTATGATACTTATAAATATTTATAAATATTTTTATATTCAAGAAACAAAGGTGCATTAACCAGAATTTCCATCAAGTCAAAATATAACATGACAAAATTTTTTCAGGGACATAACTTGTTCTTCTTAGATATCAGACATCAATGTGCATTATTTTATCCCCCAATTAAGTTGGAATTTGCTCTATTTTGTAAATATGATAGCTCAGAAAGTTACGAGATTTTTTACAGAGGTATCTGATTATTAAGAAGTAGAGCTGAAATCTAAATCTTATCTGAAGTCTGTGCTTTGCTCCCTGTCAATCAAACATGTCACTACTACACAGTTTCATTGACCACAGAGAAATAAATGTGCATAGATGAGCTTTGTGCAAAGTATAATGATGCACCGAACACTTCAAACAGAATCATGAACTGAAAGAGGCACTGACTCAACCCTGTACCCTTGTTTTAGGAACTCTTTTATTATTGCTACACTTCCTGTGTGTGTACCTGTATATGCATGCCACAATATTCATAGAGATCAGAAGACAACTTGCAAGGAAGGGAACGGTCTCACCTTACACTATATGAGACCTAGGACCAAAATTAGGTCACGAGAATTGTCCACTGAGCCATTTCACCAGCCCTGTGAAACCCTTTGGATAGCTGAAGAACTGCTTAGTATGTGTAGTGTATTAGTATTAACATACTAGAATTTCAATCTTTGTTTGGTTCATGGGTCAACGACACAGGCGTCAATCAATGGTAGCTTATAAAATACACAGGCTACTTGGCCTAGTCTACTGATTTTTTTTAATGTATATGATTGTTTTGCCTGCATGTGTGCACCACAGCCATGACCTGGTGCCCATGAAGGAAGAACAACCAATGTTCTTAACAACTAACCTATTTCCCTAGCCTCCAGAGGCTTATTTTTAACAAGATTTCCTAGGAATTGGTAAAGTTTGAACTGAATTTTAGCAAACAACTAGACACAAACTTAAATGCACTCACCTTATCAATATGGTTCACTTTCTCTTTGACCCTGATTTCTGCCTTGGGACATATTTTACAGCATACAAAAGGCATTTAAGAAAAATCAGTATCTAACCTTGTCTCTTACTCTACGAGTCCCCTCCCTGTAACTCCTTTCCCCACAAAGTAACTCTTCTTGATCTCTATGCCACACCTTAAATTTCTCAGTTGTGACTGCACCTCATTATAGTTACTTCACTGCCTTATATACCAGGTCCGGGACAATGGTTCACCCTTACCTCACTCTAGCGTTCACTCTATAGAATAGTATCACCTTAACTATGTATTACTTAACAACAGGGCCTATGTCACCATCACACCAAGTCATAGTTTGATATGAAGGACTAACACTGAAGTTCTTAAGCAAATCTATTTTCTTTTACTATGTGCTATGTAACCTACTTCTATCTCCAAAGTGTCAATACCAGTTCCTTTCATACCCAGCCCCTCCACGTTCACCTTACTGTCTGCATCTTCTGCCACTTTGCGGAGTTCATAGAAGAAAATGTAGTTATATATATACACCTTTTTGTATAACCACTTTTCATAAATAAGGCATATATACTTCAAAAAAAACCAAACAAACAGTTTTTTTCCCTTACCATCTGCAGCAGTGCAACGAGAAGCCAGTTCCCATAGGACTAATCCCATGGCGTACATATCTATCCTCAGAAATGCATCCCTTTGGAAGTTTATAGCACCCTCCAACACCTCTGGAGCCATATACCTCCGGGTACCAACCTAAAAAAGATTTTGAAATCAAATAGTACTCACTCATTGACATTATGAACTAATCTTTTGTCTATGGTTGTATAAAAAGAAAGCCAAATATGGTCTATTTATCCAGGGAAAATTATGATTATAACACCACAGGATACATAAAAAGATGATTTCTGGATACTCTCACCAGACAGCCCTAGAGGGCTTTCCCTCCTTTTCAAGATCTAATCACAAAGTACCAAGTAATGGTTTGCTGGGAGAAGGAGGGAATGGAGAAAACAACACTTCACATACTGAGATGTATTTTTTTTTAAATTCTACTTTTAAAAAATATTATTTACTCATAAATTCTTCTGTCTTTGGTCTCTATTTACATTTGTCCCCAACAATTTGCTATTTCGTAGTATCTTAGCTGTGGCAACTATGCTAGGGCAGCTAGTGCCAGTTGGTCTTGACAGCATTTTAATATGAGCACATTTTTTTTTCCTATTTATTTTATTTTATTTTTACTTCAAAAGCTACATACATGCAAAAATTGAACATGTTATCACAAATGCTTTAAATAAAGTTCAAAAAAATATTTCTCAAAATTTATTTACTTATGGAAATATATATATGTATATGACAATTATAATATTGAAGTCAATTATATCCTTTGTACTAATCTGTCAGAAAAATACTTATAAAAAGGAATTTCGTGTCTAGAATAAATTTTAAAGTCCTTGAGTTATAGTTTTAAAACAAGTTTAGAAACTGTTCAGAGAAATGCACGTCATTTAAACAAGAAGGATCCAACANCCTCATGAGTGAAACTGTGGAGGGACTTAAGTNTGGGAAAGAAGNANCTCTTAAACNCTGACCACTAANTATTTTGGCTTCGTGTTTAGCAATGCAAGTGGAGGCCATGACTTTTTATAAACAGATGCTACCGAGAGCCATCTGAAATATATGAATGGGAATTTTATTTACAAATGCATGTGGAAGGAAGGCTTAGTGTAACCCCACCTCTATGAACACATTTTATGAATTGTCAAGTAGTCAAAAGTATATACCTAGTTAGATCTAGGAGGCAACTTTGACATTGTGGCTTTCATCTTTACATAATGGCAAGTGATCTTTTGACTAATACTTTGGCAGTTAAATGCACATATAGCAATAGTTTTCAAAAGTAAGGACAGATTGGTAAAATGATTAAGTTCAATTTTTAACTCATGAGAACATAAAGTCGCTTTTTGGCTTTTCCTGTTCTTAAAAACATTTTGATTATAAATGTCTGAATGCCTCTCAGAAGCCGACTTTTTCACTTATTTTAATGTTACAGCTTATCTAATTTTAGTCTACGATACTTTTATGAATCAAAGGTGATATGACAGTAGAGAAAACTCTTTACTGGTGTAGGCAATTTCTTATTTTGTCTATGCCTGTAATCCAATTATAAGGACATTAAAAAATTACTTAATGTCATGAGTCAGGCTTTAAAAAAAAAAGGTAATAGTTTTGCTACATGCCAAAAGATGAAGCTGTTCCATACATATTGCCCTGTGATTATTAATCATAGACTAATCACAAACCTTTATCTCTAGGCTATTCCATTCTTAGTAGTATTCTCCCCCAAACAAATCAGCTTTTCTAATATTCTACAACTGCTGACATTATATTGAAACAAATCTGAATTAACATTGCCAGAAATCAGTGTACCATGACTGCACACAGCTGTGTTCCTGGGGATCAAGGGGATATGGAATGAAAAAGAAAACTCGGGAATAATCAAATAACTTGAATAATTTGAAAGATAGAACAAATAAGGGCAAAGCCTTGGAAAAATCATTTGACCTTGTAGGAAATGTCACACTTCAAGCTATTTTTAAGAAGATATTTATTTTTAATTGCCCAGCCAGGAAGATGTATGTGCATATGTGATTGTGGGTGCCCACAGAGCCCATAAAAGGATGGCGGGTCACCTGGACCTGGTTTTACAGACATCTGAGCAGCCTGAGCCAGGAAATAAAACTTGGTTCTAGCAAAAGAAGTAAACACTCTTTAATCCTTGGGCCTTCTCTCCTGCTCTTGTCCTGTTCTTGTGAAAAAGTGAATCTATACAAGTGTAGCACCTCTCCTAGCCTCATGTTTTTTTCTGAGGATAAAAAAGCCTGACTCATCATTTTTTAATGTCCTTAAAATTGGATTACAGGCTTAAGCAAAATAAGAAATTTCCTACATTGTATCTCCTTTGACCTTCCTAAAGGATGCTAAATCTATCTGTGCAAACCATAACTGGAGTTAGACACTGCTCTGGCCTTTTCAGGAGCTCTGAACTCTGGAGAATTTAAAAGAAAAGATTAAATTGTAATTGAATCAATAAAGGGCCAGAGCAATAAACTTTTGTATACAGAAATGAGAACTTAATAAACTGTAGTAAGAAGTGACCCATTATCCTCCACTGTTAGGATGATAAATTAACCAGTGAAAGAATTCCCAAAAGATAAATTATTTAGAACTGGATTCTTTTCTGACCAATTGTTTAAAAAACAACAACACTATCACAGCTGACTGCTGTTCTGGGGCTTGCTTAAGCCTGAGTTCTACAACAGTGTAAAACTGCTGCCTACAGGAACTAAAATCTATCTCTGTTAGAGGAGGCTTCAATGACTACCCTAGCAACAGTACATCAAATTTGTGCTGATCTAAGACAAGTATTATGTGCTTAATTTTGCTCCCACTTTATAGCTGTTGTTCTTACCTGCCCATGGGTGTCACCTGCAGACTTGCCAGCCTCGAACTTTAAGGCCAAACCAAAGTCAGCAATGCAAGCTGTCAGATTGTTTTTCAATAGCACATTTTTACTTTTGATGTCCCTTTAAAAATAAAAATAAAGTTACTTAAAACTAAGAAACTTTAGCGCAAAGAAAGAGTGAAGATGCTTATGCAGAATCTCGACCTGTCCTAAAGCACAGGGATGCAGTAACAAACCTGCCCTAAGGAGCAAGAGGGAATCCTCTCCATAAAGCACTTTACAGTCATTCCAGAGGTACATCTTCATCTATGTTATTACTCCCACATAATGACAAACTTTACTCCTTCTTTAAGGTAATAGAAACGCTTCAGGTCTATTAGCTATAAACTCCTACAGAACCCAAATTTCAGAAAAACAAGAAAATTTTTAAAATTTGATAAAGTCTTTGATAAAGACTTCCATTTTAGAACGGCCCCTCCCTGCCCCACCTGGCCACTTTCCAAGGAAAGCACATACAGAACAGACAGAAGCCTTTCACCATAAAGCAAAGCTGGTACTCTGAAAAGTCTATCGGCTGTAAGTAAGGAATATATTCTTTCTACACATCTGCCTCATCTGGTTCAACTTAAAGACAACTCTAGCAAACATGTCTATGCTCTCATCAATAGGTACACTTAGAAGTGGTCATTTTAGTCCTACAAAAGGATGAAGGCAGAGTCAAATGCTCCAGACACCAACCGGCTTCAGTATCGAACATTTTAAAGAGCCGTACAACTAATAAGTTAGGGGACTCATAAAACATGAAAGAAAGGAGAGGACTTTCTAAAGAAGTCACGATTTGGTGACACTCAACTACACATTTGCTAAATCAATATGTTAATACCTACTTTTAAAACAGCCATTTTAAAACTGAATAGAATGACAACTCAAATCCCATATTCTTCCAAGGAAGTTCAATAATAGCAAACTAAATTTCCCAGAAACAAACATTTTTCCTTTTTAAGACTAACAGTCTCTTCACTGATGAGCACTATTTCTTTAATCAACAGCTAGCTGTCTCCTCTGGGTTGGTCCCTTCTACTTTAGCTCAAGGAATGAATGTATACTCATCCAAAAGACAGAGAAAATACTTAATCTATCCTTAATTCTATCACTGGATCTACTAAAAATTGTCTTTATAGTAAATCAAAATTTTGAGTTAACCATTTCTCCTTTGAAATAGAGAAAATATACTTTTATTCTCAAATATAGTTTCAGAAGTTACACAAATTAAAATATGGGATCATTAGACTTTATTAACAAGATTAACATGTACATTAACATGTACATACCAAAATACATCCTAGCCAATCTCAAACATACTTTTAAAAATTTGAAAAGTCTTTGCCTCTTCAAATATGATTGGATAATCACAGCAAAAATAAATTTTACTCCAAGAATTAAAAGTTTAAGTAGTAAACATTTGAGTTGGATGGAAAGACAATACAAATTTTGTTCTACCTGTGAGATATTGCAGGCTTGTGGCCATCTTTTAAGCCAGGTATATCCTCATGTAAATATGCCAATCCTCTAGCCATGGTTTCTGCAATATGACAAAGTTCATTCCAAGAGACCACATTAGCCTTAAGAAAGTCTGACAGCGAGCCCTAAAGAGAGGAGGTGAGAGGAAAATACCCATAAGCCCTGGGTCAAAATTTTACATAAACACAAACTTTTCTCTAGATATGAAAGCCACACATTCCTTTAAAAAAAAAAAAAGAATTCTATAAAGCTGTTCAAATTTCTTTTCAATTCACAGCAATTAACATTCAACCACAAAAGACTGATTTTTTTAAGTCTTATTACCAAAATAAGTTAATAACTGACTTTAGGAGGTTAAGAACAAAGGACAGACTAGTTAAAAATGTTAGAAAAAAAACTAGTCTCTAAGGTAAAACACACTGACATAGAACTACACTGAAACCATAAATAACTACTAACATATAGACTATGCCCGAGGAAATGACTTAGTTGGCAAAGTGCCTGCTACACAGCATCAGGACCTGAATTCAGAGACTCAGACCTGCATTAGTCCATCAATCCAGTGCTAGGAGGACACAGACACAGGTAGATCCCTGGAAGCATCAGTGAGCTACAGGTTCAGCAAGAGACCCTACCTCAAGCAAAAACAAAACAAAACAAACAAAAAAACAACAAACAAACCACAAAAACAAAACAAAAAAAAACATGAAAAGTAACTGAGGAAGACACTGAAAAACAAACCAGGGGCCTCCACACGTGCACTTACTCATAATCTCTCTGTCTCTCTGTCTCTGTCTCTCTCTGTCTCTCTGTCTCTCTCTCTCTCTGTCACACACACGTTTGTGCACATGTACGCTCACAACCCTTCTCTAGAGATATTATGATCATTATGGTCAAATACTTGGTGAAATATAAAGACGTAAAGACATAAAAATCAAACATCTTAGCTGGCCACGGCAATGCAAACCCACAATCCCAGTACTTAAGAGGCTGCTAGGAAACAAGAATGAGTTTGGGACCAGCCTGTGCTACACTGAAGACTTGTTTTTTTAAAAAATATTTTAATTGAAAACTGATGGAATAGCAAATGTGTTTTGGTAATAAACACTGTCTACTCTAAATTACCCCTGTGAGAAGTAACTGCAGCACAGGAAATCAAAGACTAAAGCTTTTCTATGATTAGAGGGCTAAGGTAAAAGCTGGTCTTTCCTTAAAGTAACTTTTTAATATTTTTATTCATAAGTGATATATATTTTGGGTCAAATATTAATCGACTGTGGTAATATACTATTCTCTTGAAATACAATAGTTAACATTAGGTAAGCCAAGTCCAGCTTAACTACTCTTAAGTATTAAGTCGTTCTACCTTTTCATGAAATGCTGTAATCAGCCACAGGTCCACATCAACACTGGTGCCTCTTTTCTCTGCACCAATGAACTGTAGTATGTTCTCATGCTTCATTCCAGGTAGACTATAGACTTCATATTCATTCTGCCAGGACTGTTTGTCCTAAAGAAATGAAAGCACAGTAAGAACACAGAGGGCAGAAACACTCAGATTACTAGAGTAAGTTCTAAAAGTGACCACAATGAAACAAGACAATACAAGTGGTCCAACATCAACATGAACTAGGTACAGAGGTCTTTTGTTATATTTTTATAAAAGAAATCTGTGACAGGTAATAACAATAATCCATAATAAATCCTTGTTTTTTCCCATTCCCTCAAAATCTACTTTTCTGTATGGGTAAGTTTATATACACGGGCATTCATCAAAAATGACTGCATTTCTGTATCGTAAATGGCAACACATTCTGTTACAAGTTACCGCAAGCACTATACGGTGTTAAGTTATTTACACTAACAGTCACAATCATCTCTCTGAAAGATAAATTTCGATAGAACCTTAGATAAAAACGTCTCTTCAGCCTGCCCTCCCCAGCTTCCACAGTTAACAGTACCTTATGTTTTGTTTTTAATTATCAATTACTCATTCCTGCCAGAGATCTACTTTCTACTGTATACTTCCTTACAAAAGATTCATTTCTTTTCACTATGAAAGGGCATTGAAAGCCGAGTTACACTGTAATATATGGTAAGGAACTCTCTAGATCCAAGATTAGTTTAAATTTTAGCCTTTCCTCTTCCTTTTATAAAATCATTCATTTTTCCAGTGAAGTAAAAGAATAATTGTGCTATTGGTTGCTGAAGTGCTTATTTCATGTTCATATCTAAATAACATATGAACATACAGCAGGTAAATCATTACTTTGTCAATAAAGGTGTTTGATAAAATGGCTACTGTTGTTTCTACTCTTAATATCCAGTATCTTTTTGTTATTGTTAAAATTCCTCACATGAATCTTATTATGAATCTTAGCACAACAGAATGCTGCTCTCTAGAAAAGTCACACTGCTGCCAAGATAAAGACGGGCTTTAGATGAGTAAAGGAGGTAAACCCTAGGTACATTAAGGAAACTGTTTCTGTGGTAACTCTGGAGTGCTGGGGACTGGGTGTGTAGCTGAGACTTCAGCACTCGGAGCCTCTTAGGCACAGGGGTGGCTGTACGGACAGACAAGGGGAAGCTGAGATCCCTGATGGCTCCCAGCAATGAGCATGGCAGCAGCACTGAGACTGGGATTGGTCAGGCTGTCCTGAGAGTGCAGCTGCACTGAAGGAGAAAACAAAGTAAAGTAAGACTTTGAAACCTGATTCACTGCCTCTGAGGAATTACCAACAAAAAGTGAAAAAAAATGTACATATAAATACTTAAAGTGCAATGAAAAGAAATCAGTCTGGCCATGTAACTGCAAACACCAATTCTAAAGTAAAGCAGTCTACTGTTCTTTCTTGTTGAGAAGACAAGATAAACTACCCAGACAGTAAGCTTAATTTTTGACTGGAATATTTTCGATTTAACAAAAAATTGACTACATGTGCATGTACTGTGATTCCAATTCTGCCAACAAAGTCTAGTGCTGCATTAAATCATTCCATCTCAGCTGTGACAGCACAGAAAGGCTAGGTTACTTTCCCAACTATCACAAACAATCACTTTAGAATGGATAGTTTATATGTTCAGGCTGTTTATGAGCTATAATGTCCTAACCAGTTCCAGTTTTAAAAATACAGAAGTAGACAGACTAGGGAATTTCAATAAACATACCTGTATCGGAAATATTTTGACAGCCACATATTCATTGAGCAACTGGGCTTTCCAGACACAACCAAATCTTCCCCTTGCTTTCACTTCTAACAGCTGCAATGGCTTCAACCCTAGTAATGGGGAAGGTGGAGGTGGTCCTGGGTCCTAGAGATAAATAATAATAATGCTATAAATAAGTAGAAAATAAGACATTGATTCTGAAATGAAAAAAGGGTGGTTATACTGAATAATGCTCTAACAGAAACCATGACACATGAGGGACTGTAACATCAATGTGACCTTAACTTCCAGCCTGCGAGAACTTAGATGCTAGGGCATTAGTGGGAACCATGAAGCAGGCAATGTTTAGCAACATCAGTGTTGCTGCTACTTAGGAAAAGAAGGTGAAAAGAGTAGGCAGCCAGTCTATCCAATGTTCGCAAGATGTTCTGTGAATTTCAGAACACTCTTAATAGTATGTCATTGGCTTTATTCAGCTTATATTCTCTTAAAGGACACAGATTTTAAAAGTATCAAAACAGCAAAGTATGAGCATTTCTCAAAAAAAAAAATCTCAAAATCTAATACTTTCTCTAGTGGCTGTCTAACATAAACTTTTTTCTTCATTAATTTCACAATGTCCAGTCATTTCAAACAAGTATATAATCCTAGCACTCAGGAAACAAAGGCAGGTAGATCTCTGTGATTTTGAGGCCACTCTGGTCTACAGAGCAAGTACCATGACAGAGACAGCTACCCAGAGAAACCTTGTCTCAAAAAACAAAACAAAACAAAAAACAAAATTAAAAAACATAAACAAACAGCCAGGCAGTGGCGCACACCTTCAATTCCACCACTTGGGAGGCAGAGGAAGGCGAGTTTCTGAGTTCAAGGCCAGCCTGGTCTACAGAGTAAGTTCCAGGACAGCCAGGGTTACACAGAGAAACCCTGTCTCGAAAAAACAAAAAGAAAAACCACAAACAAACAGAGAAAGGTTTCTATAGACAATCTTTGTTCATTCTTAACTTTTCAAGATACTAACAGTCCATCCCTTTAGCTATTCCCCCAAACTGACCAGAAATAAAAATCATTCTCTAAGAATAACTGAGAAGAAAAATAAAACCTAGAAAACTGCTAGTCATAGTTGGAAAGACAGAATGAAAGACAAGAGTGCTACCATGATGGATCTTTAAAATAGGGCCAGGAAACTACATAAAGGAGAAAGAAAAATGAGGAAAATTCCCAATGCCAACAGAATCGCAGCCCTTTGTTTAAAGTGTTCTATCAGTTTATTAAATGTAAGAAGCTTCTGGAAGCCAACAGAAAAAGCATCAGAAATGTTTCAATGGTTATTTAAGTTTTGTGAGAAGGAACTAAAATTTTTGTGGCAAGGAGAGACTACCAGTGGTACTCAGATACTTAAAAATGACATTTTATCCAAGATCAGTACATCTTACCCTAACTTTCTTCTCCCCTTTTAGATCTTCATAATGTTCCAAAACTTATGGTGTTCCTTATAGGCATCCTCCAGCCACTAGTCTGTTTGGGAGTCTATGAATTTTCAATTAAGCATCAGAATTACCCCCAGCAAAAAGAAAAAAAAAAAAAAAAAAAGAAGTTCAAAATATTTTATGGAAAAAGAATGCAACGTGTAGGCAGTCCCTTAAAGACTTGAAAACTCCATTTTAGAAAGTAAGGCAGAAGAAAGACTTCCTGAGATTCATTATGAAGTGATGTTTGTTTTTAAATGTCTAAAAATTAAAAACATAAAAGGTTAATAAAGCCAAAATGCTTCCGTTTAGCAGTGACAGACCAAAGAGGTTGTCTACAAACCCTACAGGAAGGCCAGGCTCAGTGATTCTGTCTCTCTGGAAAGCTGCTATGGGAAGCAGATCCTCCCTTAACCATTCTACAACCGTCTCTGCCTGTAAGATGATTCTACTGGCAGGAACAGAGGGACTGAGGGAACTGAGAGGAAAAGGTGAACACTAATCTAGCAAAGGCAAAGAAAACTATACAGTCTGCAAGGTCCAAGAATAGACGTATAAGTTTATAAAGAAATATCTAAATAGAAATGGCAATAATCAATTTTTTAAAGCAGCAATACTACAATCTTCAGATAATAACTGAAAAAGAGAAAAGAGGAGGACAACAAAGCCACTGGCAATAGTGTCTAGAGAGGACACACATAGTCTGCGCTGTTCAGAACTGCACCAGCTACAGACATGAAACAGGACTGAGATCATGTCTTCAATAGCTCAGATTAATAATATAACACAGGTTCAAAGTATATTAAATGTTTTCTAGATGGAAAGATAAACTTCAAATGTCCTATAGGATTACAAAGCTTTCCTTAGTAAATTTCTTAACATACTTTCGTCTCAGAGAGAAAGCTGGGATCAACATTTAATATTTACTCAAATTTTTTCCATTAATTGCTACAAAACATACAACTGTCAAATTTTCTTAACAGTATAAAAATTTAAATAAAAAAGCAAAACACTGGCCAACATTCAAAAAGGAAGAAAGTGATCTACAAAGGTTCATTCTTACCAATGATGTACTCTTAACTATAATTTTATACTCACAAATACTTAAGATTGGGTTTAAAACTCGGCTTCATAATAAAAATAACTACACAATACAAAATACCAATCATTGATATAGCTTTTTGCTTTCTTAACAAGAATTTACTAGGATGAAGTTTTAAATGCATCTCTAAAATCTAAGTTTTAATTACTGTATAAGGTATGTTAAAATATTACTCTGTTTATTAGTATCAGTATAGTAATTTATTCAGAACACCTCAGTATTTGTTCCTAGGAATGAAGACTTTATCATTAAACAACCCCCTCAGGCAACAAATGGGAACTTACACTCCATAACTGATGGCATCCGAGAAGCATGGCTTTGCCGTGCTGCACAGAAAGACTCGGAAGACAGTAATTCTAAGGACGACAGAATTTCTGAAAAATCTCCCCTCGAGTTCCCAGTGCTCTTTCAACAACCATTTAATACATAAAACTTAGAAGATGTACATCATAAGTGGCCCTGACTGTGCATGCCTTCTCAAGACCTAAGAATGTTTGCTGAAATTGCAGTTACTGGGAAAGTCTGACTGCCCAATGCCCCTACACTGTGGCATTAGTATACCCATTCTGGGCTCCTCCTTAAGGGGATAGCAAGGCCATCTGCCATCGGTTCTGCTCGTTTCTGAGATGCTTGTACACACTAAAGTACACAGCCCTAGCCTTCAAGGCAGCAACAGAGTTGTCAAAGGTGTTACTTATGCAGCTAATTCATTAGCTTGAGATGACATTGGAAAATATAGATTTTAAGTTAAAAGATAATGAGCTAGACCAGAAAGTTATCTCTTATTTAAATGAGTAAGGCTGACATTTAAAGAACTACTGGGTCCCTAGAGCTAATGCCCTCTTTAGATTTTATCTTCCAATCAGAAGAAACATTTTTTTCTACAGCCTACCTTAGATACACATAAATACTGTTAACAATCCTTCAAAACCAAATGTTTTTACTATGTCAAATGAATAATATTTGGATACAAAGGAGAGGACTTTTATAACAAAAATGTAGATAAACTATAAGGGATGCAAAGTAAAATAACCATGACAAAACTATAAGGACAAATGTTTAGTGAGCACCCACAGAAGCTTTCACAACCATGAAACAAACAGCAATGCATCTTACCTCTATCATTATATGAAAGGCGTGCTTGTGAAGAAAAAACATAGGCAAAAGAAATTACGATTCATATTCAGAATGAAATGAAAAATGACACATCAGTTACAAAGGTGAAAGAATGATTTAGCTTTTTAAGAGTTGACAGTGATTCAGCAGACTATATTTTTAAGAGAAGAATGAAAAACACATTCCTTATAACCAGAGGAAAGTGTTATTTTTAAAAATATAATGAAAAAATCCTTAAATTATACCGATTAGGGTGGCAGTAAATAAATTTGGATGTAAAAATAACCCAAAATTACCTGATACAATGGGCTCAAGCCAGCAAGTAAAATAAAATTTAAATATTATGTACTGTAGAGATTTGAAAGTCTAAAGTGTGAGTGTAAACAGGCAATACAGGAGCTGCAATTAGCTTCTGAACAGCAGAGGGCAGTATTGTCTTTAACAAATACCAGGAAACAAAGCCCTGAGGAAATCCAGTTCTCTCAGACCAGGGACTCTTTTATGAGTGTGTGCATGAAGGTTAGAGGGCCACCTCAGGTATCATTCTAAAAGGGCCATTTGCAAGTGTCCTGGAACTCCCCAAGCAGGCTAGGCTGGCCAGCAAGCCCCAGGAATGCACCTGCCACAACTCTTTTAGTGCTGGGGTTGCAAACATACAGCATCAATCCAGCCGGCTGTGTGGTTGGCTGTTTTCTTTTCTCTTCCTTCTATGTGTGTTCTAAGGATCAAACTTAGGCTTTTGTGAGCTGTGATGTCTTTCCAGTTCTAGGGTTTGTCTGGTTTGGTTTGTTTTGTTTTGTTTTGTTTTGTGTTGTTGTGTTATTTTGGAGGTTTTTTGGCTGTTGTTTTGGGGTTTTGTTTTGTTTTGAGTTTTTGTTTGTTGCTTTTTGTTGTTGTTGTTGTGGTGGTGGTGGTGGTGGTGGTGGTGGTGGTTTTGGGTTTTGATTTGTTGGTATTTTTGGTTTGGTTTTTTTAACAGCTTTCATAAAAACCTCTGAAATTTCCTACTTCCAGTGAGTAAATTATCTCACTCACCTTTCTGGGATGTACTAGGTGAAACACAGAATAATGCTATGTGTGTGCTCAGGAAAGACAAACCAGGAAGAAAACACAAAGAACGATGGCCAGAATTAAATAAAACCTGGTGATAAACTAGCTCTGTTACAAACCTCCCTGTCCAGCTGTAGAACATGAATAAATCAAAATATACCCTAACAGAACAGGATTTCAATGACTTAGTCCACAGTCTGAATTAAGCATTTGTTAGCAGTTCAAAATGTAATTCCAGTATTATAACAACTTTAAATTTAGGAAGTATGTAACAACTGAATAAGTAGTAGTCCCTTGGAAATGAGTATATAGTCACATTTCTCAGTCTGAGGATAGGATAGTCAGGCAGTAAAAGAGAACAAGTCACCACAAAAGAGATAACTGCCTGAATTTTAAATTAAGTAAAATACATGCTAGCCAGTGCTAGGGATTTGAAAACTACAAACAGATGAGACATTCCCCAGCTGCCACTATTTCTACAGAGAACAGTACCTGACAAAAAAGAAATGACAACTCACTTTTCTATACCAGTTGTTTGCTTGATATCATCCAAGGCTATTCATTATCCATCACAAAACCAGCTTAATATTTCCATACCATGAGAGAACCTCTCTTTCACAGGGAATGCGAAGGCACAAGAATTACTGGGATCTTGTTTCACACAAGAACTTTCAAAGCTCACAATGTCAGTGCAAGCAAATGTCCCTCTTAATCTTAGAAAGTACTATGCCTACTCAGGGAACTTCCTAACTAATGGAGAGAGTAAGCTATAAAACACCCAACAAAAACGAATGAAGACAAAACCAAGACTTAATGTGATGAAAATGAGCAAGACAAAAGCAAAAGAATTAAAATAACTAAAACAGATTTTAAGTATAGTTTTATTAGATGTACATTAGAACAAAAAGACGCAAAGTAATAAGAGGCACCAAGGGCATGCTTTTTCAAAGTAAAAATTGTTACAGTATATAGTCAAAACAAAGAGATCACTGACTATACAAATAGATACAAGTTCACCAAACAAACTGTATTTCCAAAATGGAATTGGTGGCTTTTTCAGTACTCAGCACTGAAACTGTAAGTAACTAAAAGTCAAATCAGTACCTCAATGCCAAGTAATTAGAAAGAGACTTGCTGCTTATCAAGAAGGAATGAAATTACTGCCAAACATCAGAAAATATAAAACTTCATTCACCCATTCATTTATCCACTCATTCAAACAAAGTTTAATGACTATACTGTTCGTGTCAAATACTAACTACTCAGGCTCTTATGAACTTCACAGCAGATAGACTACTGATGGTTTGCACTAACAAATGTATAATTAAAGAGTAAAAGCAGTAGAAAGAAGTCACTGTCTTGTTGAGTATCTGTAAAACAACCTCACTTAAATAAACTGGCTAGTTTTTCCCTGAGGAGAGCACCCTGAAGAAAATACATAAATAACACAGTAGAGAGACTGAAAATCAATATTGGGACACATCCTAGATTTTCGATTACACACTCACACATACAAGTGCTGCATTTATTGAAAACCAGATCTGGAAGGAGCAATCATTATCCTTGAATGGGAAGTACTAAGACATGTCCAGGTGGAGCGATGTGGTAGGAGGTTAGCTATGCACATCTAAAACTCAAGTAAATTGTTCTAAAATACAGACTTGTATGTACTACTCATAAATACACATATAACATGGACTACAAACTTCTTTATTTAATCCCAACCCACACACACACACAGAGAGAGAGAGAGAGAGAGAGAGAGAGAGAGAGAGAGAGAGAATATCTTAAGTATATCTAGCTAGACAGATAACTAGTTTCCAATTGTATTTATTTTGACACCACAATAACAATGTTTTCTTGTGACTACCAAGTGTGCATACTATGTGAAAACTGACAAATTCTGAATGTATCTTCTCTTAGACACTTAGTTATCATATATTAGAAATGTCACAAGTCTTCACTTTTTAGACTATAAACAAACAAGAACAGAAATAAAATCCATAGAGGATAAGACAGTAACTTCAGAAAAAAAAAAAGTTTCTGAACTAGAAAAAGACAGGCATAGATTAATAGATTAATAAATCTGATGCTGTCATATGGGTCAGCCATGACTCTGTTAATTAGATCCCAAGTTTCTTCATAGTTTCTCTCCTTACTTTTCCCCAAAACAAACAAAAAATGCAAGGAGGATAAAATAAGGACTCTGAAAAGATTCCCTAATCAGTGAGCAGCACAGAGTTGCCAGCACTGGGGTGGAAAGTCTCCAGAAGATCCAGGGAAAGCCCAGTCTCCTTTTAGTTGCTGTTCAAAAGCTAAGGGTTATGACTAGCTATAAAGAAAGCTTACCTTAATCTAATTTAATGTTTATAACCTCTAAGTGAAGATGAAAAATGAAATTCTGGTATGTGGAAATTATTTCACCACCAGGCTGTATTAGCACAAATAAAACCTCTATTCAGGATAAAACAGTAAACTCTAATTAATTTTTCTTAATTTAGTTTTCTATGGACTCTATCAAATTACTTATTTGAAAATAAGTCGTTCAACCAGTGGACAGTAACTCCTGAGTAAATGGCAGACACTGCCACTTGGGTCAGGATTGTAAGTCAGGTCATTTTACCTTTTCTCATCAATAAAATGAACTCGACAGAACAGATATTTTAGAGTAGTACAGCAGTAGCACTTTCTATGAAAGTCACTCCTTTTGGTCAGTTCTGAAGCTGTGACAGAAAGGACAATGACAGCTGACATTTACTGAGCATTTTAAAACTGGTCAACACCTCAAATGCTGTTCTCTAGGCAGTGCAGAATGCCAATCAGATCTGTCCTCCCCTGCCACTCGATGCAGAATCTCTTCACCTTCATTTCCAAGTAGCAAAGCTCAATAAGCAGCTTGTTTGCTTTCCTCTTTGCTTGTAAGTGTGAGCTCCAAGAGGGCAAGCCAGAGCATCCTGCACCTGTACTAAACAGATGCTCAGCGCAGGCGCCAAAACCAGAAAGGCAGCCCACAGTACTATTTCATTAACAAATGAGCTTTTCTACTTGTACTATTTCAAATTAGTAGAGAAGGGTTTTAAAGCAGTGGCACAGCAAGGAATAAAGGAAAAGGTGTAGGATAAGATGCAGGAAATGAGACTGACGCAGAGAAGCAAAGGTGTGCCTCCTCCTGCTAATAGTTGCTCTCCAGAGAAAGAGTAAGTATGCCCTCTGGTCTTCACTTGGGAGTCCACTTCTAGGCTGGCAACAGAAAAGCTGCATTCCAGACTTAAGAACTGAATGGGTCACCTGCAGTAGTGTGCTTGTCACCAAAGCACTCATAAAACTCACTTTCACAAATTAAGTGTCATATACAGATTCACTCTAACTGGATTAAGCTCCATGGCTTTTGTCCTCCTCCCAACCATTTTTGCTTCTGGATACAGAATTCTCAATCTCCAAATAACTAAATAATTTGTGTTCATAAATCAAACAAAGTCTTGTTTCAATGCAGAGGAGAAACAACATGTATTAATAAACTGTAGGCATTAAACCTCCAACTTACTTCTATAACAGTGGTAGTAGATTCTTTTCTAAGGTCCATGACCCGGGAATCTGGCTGTTACCCGTACCAAGCATTCTTTTCCTCCTGCTGAGTGGACCTTTAGTGCAGTCAGATGCTGTTGGTTACATTTACTGCATCTTTTTTTGTTTTTGGTTTTTTGGGACAGGGTTTCCCTGGCTGACCTGGAACTCACTTTGTAGACCAGGCTGGCCTCGAACTTAGCATCTTGATGGACATTTCATCTTGATAGTTAGTATTATGGTTCAGAGGTGTCACAACTGCATAGGGTTCTAATTTACTTCCCTCCCTTGGCAGCATGTATAGAATTTTCTAGAACCATGGAAGCCAGACCACATGGAGTAGGTTTTCAGATCGGATTCATTTTAAATTACTATTGTGTAACAAACTTTTTCCTGTGCAGATGCAATACACATAATCTGTTCACCCTAGATAGGAATCCTACAATAGACCAAAGTAAGAAATACCATCAAAGTCGAACTTAGTGAACCATGAGTTTAATTGAGGTTACAATCAATGTGTCACTTTCAGGAACAAATATTATTCAAGGACAGCTACATTACTAAAGCCCACCCGAGTATGGGTGGCCACTCACAAAAGTTGAGAAGCTGGAGTGCTTTGCACAACCTGCAGGTAGCCCAACAGGTTGGAGAGTTTCCTTCCTAAGTGACTCTGGTCTAACCCTCTTTTAGACAGGTCCACTGATTGCCACTTCTAGGCAGCTGCTCTGGTCTCAGAGTGTTCCTTTCAGCTTTTGCTCTTCTGAGTCTTCTTTTACAGCTTATAGCCTATTAAGTCTGAGATGGACTCTCAGCTTTTGTGGCAGAGAGGGGTCTAGTGAATCTTGTCAGTTTCAGGTATTTCCTGAAACTGTTTTGAGTTGTTTACTTTCTTGTTTTAAGGCATTATTCTGAAGGAATGCCAGGGCCAGGAAGTAGGAGTGGGTGAGTTGGGGAGCAGGGTCGGGGAGGGTATTGGGGACTTTTGGGATAGCATTTGAAATGTAAATGAAGAAAATATCTAATAAAAAAAATTAAACCAAAAAAAAAAAAAAAAGAAAAGAAAGAAAGAAAGAAAGAAATGACGGCATAAACAGGTATAATCACTAAAACAGAGAAATCTCATAGGATTTTACCCCTAGGTAAAGAACCAGAAAAAGGGGAAAACTAGTCTTTCCCAGGGATAAATTTTCTAACAAAGGAATCTGAAACCATATACACACACAAACAACAAAATCCAACTCAGCAGGTTGTATCTTTACATTTGTGCATACATGTAGGTAACCCAAGCAGTCAGAGGAAACAAAGCTGTGGGTGTGAGAGTGAGGCAGGGAGACATGGGAGGAGCTGGAGGAAGGGAGCCCGGGGGAAAGGGAGGATGTAGTTATAGTAGTAAGGATGTATTTTAAAGGGTATGCTTCTATAAATGCTAAACATTATTAATAAAATTTAGTAAGTTCCCCTACACCTTTCCTAAGCAAGAAAGGAGTAGGTCTTCCGAAGCTGGCTTCAATGCTACCCTGCAACTTGGTTCCTCACTACTGTTCAATAGATGTGTATATAAGTTCACTATCAAGAAGAAAACCCTAAAAAGCACTTTCAGAGATGATTTGGTTTCTCAGAGGGTAGTAATCTGGCACAGCATGAAATGTCATCCTATTATTGCTTTAATATTAATTAAGGTCGATGGTTACTTTGTATGCTCAACTTGAGGATTCCCAACATATGAAGCCCTGACTCCATCTCAAACCAACAACTAGACAAAATTTCATAAGGACTAAGGAAGCTGATGTCACTTTAAAAAGAACAATGTTGCAATACTAAAGTGTTAAATATATAGCCTTTTGAAATGAACAAAAAGCTAACTTTGTATCTTATTTGTAACTTTGTATCTAGATTCTAATCTTTACCTTATCAAGTGGCAGGTATTATCAGCATGAACACAGATCTTATAAACAGGAAACTTAAGTTCACAAACAGTTTTACTGAAACCACATTAACTCTTTACCACAATAAGGCTTAATAATAGAGTCAGTCCGTCAATTCCCTCATACTCATGACTCACTATCACCAGAAAAACCAGTTTGCATTCAATTTACTCACTGTGGATGAGCTTCTTCCTATGTGTGGAAAGAGTTCCAGCATAAGCAAAAAAAAAAAAAAAAAAAAAAAAAAAAAAAAAAAAAAAAAAAAAAAAAAAAGTGGCCTATATAACACCAAGTGAGAGGCTGCTTCTTGAGTCTGGGATCATGTCTTATAAAAACTAGGAATTCTTCAACTTATGGTACATCCTCCAAAACTACAGATTTGACTCAAGGCAAGTTTCTAAAAGTATCTGAATGTTTATTACAGGAATTCCTGGGACTGATCCTATCATCTCAATGAAACTCTACAGAACAACTCAACATTGCGTTTAATACTTGCAACACTATAAACAAAGCAGTTATATACTTTGTCTTCAAGAAGCTTAGGAATAACAAAATATGATACCACATTTATACAGATTATTCTGAGCTTTTCTCTCCTGGGATTATTTATCTGAATCAAAGAGGAAAGAATGTAATTATAACTCTAGATGTGTGTACTAGGTGGTTTTGGGTATAGCATGGAGAAAAAACATGAGAAGATGGTATACGGTGGACCACATATGATAGGGTACAAAGCAGTAAGAACCCTTGAGTACTTTTAATCACAGAAGCAACATAATCCAACATGTAAAGTACTATTCTAGCAATAGCAGAGGTGAAGAAGAACATGAAAGCAAGAAGACCAGCTGTAAGGTTACAGAGACATCCATAACCTCAAGGGCAGTACATTCTGAATACTATAGCATCAAGATGAAAGGTGGTGAATGTGGTCTGGGAGAGCGCTTAGAGCATTACCTCTCCAATGTTCATCACAGAGTACTGTGAAAGCAGTGACACCATGAAACAACAGTGAGTTAGAAAGAAACATCAGCAGCTTCAATTATTAATCACATGGAGGCATGCCTTGTTTGTATCCTTAATCATGCTAAATTATTTTACAGTGAATGGTTTTTGTTCATTATAAAGAACCATAATTTAAAAGAAACAGATTTTAAATTATGTATGTCCTAATACCACTGAAGATAATACTAATAAAAATACTCTAAATAAATGATGTCTTTGCTATAATAACTCCCATTACTTAACTGGCATAGCCAGCTTATTGATATTGTTAAGGTCAAGTCCTTACAAAATAGCAGTTTATACATAAACCAGCCATTACCTAAAGATATGAAAGTTTCTCCAAGTAGTAAAAGATACTATGCCATTTTCCTAAAGAACTTAAACAAGGTGCAAAGAAAATGTTCTTGGCAAGACTGCAAGATCTCTTCCTAACAGGTCTTTTAACTGTTGGAAGGTGGGCACCTAGCAGGTAAAGTACAGGCATGTCCACGAGACTTTAAGTGTGCAGTTTATCTCACCTACCCACTCATAACTACTTCCAAACACTTTAAACAATGAGTGCACGCTGCTAAAATCAAACCAGTAGCCAGAAATTTCTGTCTATGACCCAATCACTTGTTCAAAAATGTATTCTACATTTTCAAACAACTTTCAAAGGGAAGCACATGAGTATGTGTTTTCTGTACAGCTGTGATGCATGTTCTTTCAACTTCATGAGGCTAACAAGAAGATGGCAGTGAAAACTACTCAATGTCGAAAGCTAAACTAGTCAATAACATGATATAAAGATGTCAAAGATGTAACTGAATTACCTATATAGTATTTAAAAGTAACTGCTCTCTGAAAAGAGGAGCAAAACAGAAAAGTAGAAGAAGCAGAGTTTAAAAAGCATCTTGGCTTAGATTCCAGCTCTGATACTTGTAAGCCTTTATACATCACAGTTTATCTGTAATCTAATACTACATACTAAGTCTTGTGAGATAAAAATTAATTAAGCTAGTGCTTATTAAATATACTTTATCAACAGCTCCATTTTACACTTTCAGAAGTATGGTTGAGGAATGTGAATGTTATAACAAATCCCAAAGATGATACATACATACCAGTATCACAGTTTACAATTCAGTGAAAAGAAGCCCTTTGTACGTTTGTTTGTGTATGTGTACATATAATTATTCGTAACACCACCCTAGAACAAGCACTTAAATAATCAGTAAATGCTTGATGTAATTACCTCCACTTATTTTTAAATTTAAAAGGATTACAAAATTTATATAAAAACTCTCACCAGAAATGAGACTTAAATCATGCAGTTATACTATGTCAGAGAAAGTCAGAGGTGTCCACAGTGAGATTCCACATAAAAACAATGTCATTTGCACAAAGTTTAAAATCCACAGAAAGTTTTAAGTCAGTTCAGGGTTGACTTTCTTATAAAGATTTGTCCATGCCAAGTTACTCAAGCACAAAAGTGAGGCCTTGTTTTTCAACATTCCTAAACACCCACAGGAATATCAATAGCAACAAACACCTGAAACCCAGGGGGTACCTACAACAGGTCTCGGTTTATTATTTGTGAATTGTAATAGTGTCTTTCCTTTCTTAAATAAAAAGTGTTAAACTCTTAATTAGTACTTCTTATAAAAGTCATCTAATATATAGACACAGACACACAGACACACACACACACACACACACACACACAGGAACATCTTAAAAACATTTGCAAACCAGCATTGGATATATTTCAATGTTCTATCATCTATGACATTATATTAATGTTCAAAACTTCCTTTAATAAAAATTGCATAAATTATATATAAAGTTCCCTTAAATGTGTTTTTTAGATTTTTCTGTCACATTTATGAATCTAGGGTAATTTCAAACAATTATTAGGGCACAAAGTACTTTACTTTCTCTTCTAAATTTAGATACTGAAACAAAATTTTAAAGTCACTGACAGAAGAATGGAAGTTATCTACCACTGGGTTTATTTTTCCATATGCATTATTCAAAGATTACAGAGATGAAAGAGCTGATGCAACAATATATTGTTAGGTATGTTATGTAAATAATGCTTAGAGGAATTGTTCTTATCATTAAATACCAGATTTTATGAAGTTTTACCATTTAGCCTACTAATATTAGAAAAGCACAGTTAAACTAAGAGACCCAGAAGGCCCAAGGTATTCAAATCTTAAAGTGTTAAAAAATATACAGTAAAAATTAGGATTTAAAGATGGCTCAAAGAAGTATAAACAAAAGTTATCAGTTTTCTTGGGAATGTAGATTGTTAGCTACTTCCATGAAAAGTTCTGTGTGGCACTGAACTAATGACAGCCCTCTACATAATGGAAATAAAGAAAATTCAGAGCATTTAATCTGATTACCCAGTTTACATTTTCAGAAATATTTATGAAGTGAGTAAAAAATCAAAAACATTTTTTAAAGTTTTTACTATCCAATTAATATTTACTATGCTGTAAACAAATCAACATACCTGAATTACCAGTAATACATGGTAAATATTTCTCTGAAACTTTTACTTGAAAGATCCTTACAGATATATATCACTAAAACCTTTACAAAGCTTTCATTTTCCATACTTTCTTACCTAAATTTATGGGTCATTTCTAACAGTCAAGAGTGTTTTGGCAAAAGATCTTTTAAAAGGCATTAAATCTGAATAGAGAATAGCATAAAAAAGACAAAGAAGATTCTGAGACCACTTTTTCATCATTAATAACTTCAATATGAAAGCAGAGTATATTCCATACTTAAGGAACTGGGTCGGAGTGAGACTACAGAAGAGACTAGGAATGATATCAATACCTGACTCTATTTTGCTGACAGGACCCTGATATAGCTGTCTCGTGTGAGGCTATGCCAGTGCCTGGCAAATACAGAAGTGGATGCTCACAGTCAGCTATTGAATGGAACACAGGGCCCCCAATGAAGGAGCTAGAGAAAGTACCCAAGGAGCTGAAGGGGTCTGCAACCCAATAGGAGGAACAACAATATGAACTAACCAGTACCCCTAGAGCTCGTGTCTCTAGTTGCATATGTAGCAGAAGATGGCCTAGTCGGCCATCAATGGGAGGAGAGGCCCTTGGTCTCGCGAAGATTATATGCCCCAGTATAGGGGAATGCCAGGGCCAGGAAGTGGGAGTGAGTGGGTTGGGGAGCAGGGTGGGGGGAGGGTATAGGGAACTTTTGGGATAGCATTTGAAATGTAAATGAAGAAAATATCTAATAAAAACAAAGAAGTTTACAGCATACAAAATTAGTAAGACTGCAACTGGCTCTAGTTTCCACGACAATAAACATTCCACAATGAACGCCAAAGAAAATAACTCACATACTACTCAGTTATACTGCAGTTAATACTTCTTTAAAATATAAAATGTTCAAAAGAAAATACAGGATAGTAACTTACTTGAGTAGGAACAAGTACAGGAGGGTAGGCCATCTTGTGATGTCTGTACACCCAAAACGCACAAATGACAATTCCTGCAATTATCATAAGTGGTACTAAGGAATATAGCAGAATGTTGTAATAGGGTGGCTTCGGTGTAACAGGATTTGAAGTGGCTGCAAAAGAGGGAAGAAGAAATGGCTCGGATTTGGTCTACACAATCCTATAAGTAGTAACCATAGTTGGGGGCCGGGGGTTGGGGGAATAGAGTATAAGAAAGTAGTAGTAAATTAGTCAACAACACAAATGTATATTTTCACTATACACTTACGCTGTGTGACTTCCATCTCCGGAAAATAAGAGAACTTTTCATTACACATATTGCCCTCACAGCAACAAAAGTACACTTCAGGGCTGTCTTTTTTTTCTATACAATCAGTCCTATTTAAAAAAAAGAAAGAATAATTAACACATATAGCATTATATTGACCCCACAATAGATGCTTTTCTTCTGAGACAGGAGTCATTATATTCAAATTCAAGGAATTTGTGAGTATCCAATAAACAACTCTTAAAATTAAAACTGTCTTTAGACTTCTGTTAATAAATCTCAGCAGAAAAAAAAAAAAATCTGAGTTTATGATGATCACAGTGACTTCCTCAGACTATTGCTTTAATGTGGTTAAATGAGCACTCTAAGGTAACTATCTCCTTTGTTTTCTTTTTAATTATTAGAGAAGCTTGAAGAAGAACATAAAGTCAGTGAGGCAATTTTAGTCTAGGAGTTGCATTTGCTCGTAAGAAATATAACTATTTTGTGAATATTAAAAACTAAAAAGTAGATATAAAGCTAAATAAATACACACATACACTAAGTACTGTGAGTTTGTATCTCAGGAACAGAACTTATTTCAGCATCAAAGACCCAAACTATCTATTCTCACAGTAGTAGATTTTCAATTCTTGAACAGATGAACAGGATTGTATTTTAAGAAAACAAAAAAGCAGAGAACTAATATGAACAACAAACACATAGGACCTCATCCCTCAGAGTGATCACAATCAGGACAAACTAAATTAAAATAAAAAGCAGCAGCCTTGATAAGAGTTACCCTTGAGAAACAAGTTTCAATCAGCTACTAAAAAACAGCTATATAAATCTGTCCTTTTAAAAAATCAACTTTACTGCTGTTAAACATCAATGAGCCTGCTTTTTGTAGCATTTAGCAACAACTGAGACAACTCTAGATAAAAGTTCAAGTTTTTGAGCTAATAGCTTTACCAGTATCAAACTCCAAAGAGAATCTACTAGCATCAACTTAAGAAGAAATTAAAAAATAAGTCAAGCAGTTTTATAAGGAATATGTAATTTAAAAATTAAGTCATGTTTCCAAGCACTGAAAACACTTAACTCAAAAAAAAAAAAAATTCCCTTTATCATACTATCTTTATTTGATCAATTGATTTATTCAATCAATTTTAGAGCATAAATATTGGATTCATGAATTTCTATATTATTAGCATTTAATCCCCAGAAACAAAGCTGGTATGGTCATCACTGAGAGCAAGCACTTTATGCTGAGTAATGCTCTCTGTGAGGCTCCAATGAATGGCTCACTAAGCACTGTAGTACTGCCTGATTATCACACAAGTAAAACACTGAGTTGAGAGGCAAGATGTACAGGAGTTTTTACTATACATACATATGTATGCATGTATGTATACATATACACATAACACTTATGCACATGTGCACATGTAAACAAACACACACTCATAGCTTCCTCATATGAACTAATAAAAGATCAGTTAGAGTAAAGATAACCCCTACATTTTTTCTACTGTCTTCCCATTTCCTTTTATAATAGTAGATATCACTTAATTATGCACTTATACTAATAGTCAAAAATACAGGCAAAGAATGTAAGTATAGAGAAATAATTCTTGAAAATTTTACAAACTTTGAAGCAAAAACCAAATATTAAATATATAAGTGAATGATTATATTTTAATATAATGCCTAGGTCACATATGGCTTATCAATCATCAACTGTAGGTAACTGAGGCTCCTGGAGAAAGACAGAATGGTCAGCAGCTATGGGTCCAAAACAGCTGGTTAGCTAGGACTGTGCAGGCCTCTACCATTTTACAACACCCACCCCTAGTGCAAAAGTGGCAGGCAGGCAGGAAAATAATCAGTCCAATATTGATGTCCCTTCCTATAGAAAAATTAGAAGTACTCAATAGCATTACCATTTATTTATTCCAGTATAAAATAACTGAAATAAAATGTACTAAAGAAAATGTAGCTTTATATGAGTTTTTAGTATGACATAATTCTGAATGTCAACATAAATATCTCTTGTGGTAAAAAACAAAATACCAATTTCTTCCAAATATATAAAGAAGAAAACTGAATGGAAATTGAACACTGCAACAAATCATTATTCCTCTTTAAGGATATATTTTTCAACACATATATTTTCTTTTAAAGTGATTATTAAATTGGCATTAAAGCTTATAATGCTACTAAGATGGTAAAAATTATTCATATATAAGGGTTCTCACTACTTGTAGATTATTCAAAACATATCAAGAATAAAGCAGAAATATGGTATGTTTATTACTCAAAAATCTTGATGGTGAATGTTATGATGGTGAAGGTTATGATGGTCTTCATAATTTCATCTTCAAAACAGCAAGAAATACTTGAAAATCCATGCATTGATCTTTCTTTCCTTTTCAAGGCAGGACAGAGAGAAGGAAAGTCACTGAACTCCACCATAGAAATTAAATGCATTCTTACCTGTCATAGCAGTTGATATCATCCAGCCAACAACCTTGCTTCACTATTTCAATGGAACCAGAAATATTCTTCCAGGTAGCAAAACAATGTCGCCGTTTATCTTTATCACCATAGCAAGGCTCAACACCAGTCTGGTTGGTTCTGTCTCTTTCCCAATTAGCATTAAAGAAAAGACACTCCTGAGTTTCTGATCTGCCAAGTATAGCACCTGTAAGGGTAACAGAAAACTTAATGTAAATATACATCCCTAAGATCAAGGTTTTGAAAAAGGAAGCCACTTAAGGTACTCTTGCAATGTCGAAAGCTCCTATCCCCTAATGCTGCAACTTTGCAGTTGCGTCCCCATTCTTTAGGCATAAAAATCATTGCGGTAATCTAAATTGCCTACATATATCACAAAATTTCTCTTGACAATGTCAGCTTCATTTAAACATACAAAACGTAACAAAAATTGTTAATTTTATTACATTTCAACCCTTCCATGGCTAGACCTCCTTTTTAATATTTTGTGTGACATAATACAACCTAAGAAAACACAATTCTCTGTATAGTTTGGCTGTAGTGCCTTCAACTCTGTAGACTAAACAAACCAGGGCCATGGAGACTTTCAAATCTGGCAGACATGCCCTCAAAAGTGAGTCTGTTAACTCAAGTAAAGCAATTTATATTAATAGGCATTGCCAGTGGTAAAATTTGAATCTGTTGGTAAAAACAGGAATTGTGAGGAGAGATTTGCAACTACTAGCATTAGGATAACATGTGATAATGATATCAGTGGTAATATTAACAAAAGTAGTCTTTAAATTCTGAATAATGAAATGAGCCAATATCCAGAAGATCCACATAATTCAGAGAATCATTATTTTATAAAAGAATTAATGTGATGTTACAAAGCATTCATGTGTAAAAAAGCACTCAAGCTGAGAAGGATCAACTGATTTTTTTAAAAAATGAGGCTACTTTGTGAATTTTGGTATCATATAAAAGAAAAGATGTAACTCTCTAAATAAATTATTAAAATATTTTCTCTTTTCTAACTAGTTAATTGTGTATGGATAGACCAAAATAATACAACAATCAAAGAAACATACATTGGTAGCTAAATTAAAAAGATAAGAAATCCCATTGTTTTCTTCTAAAAGATCATGAAAGTTAGAAAAACATCACATTTCTTTTTATTCAGAAAACACTTTTCATAAAGATTTCTTTTACTAATATAGAATGGACACCTGCCATTTAACACACTGCCATTTGAAAATGTCCTCATTTCTAACATGAAAAACATACAATATGCATTAAAAAAAAATTCTCGGGGTAGTTGTGCGATGGCCAGGAAATATCAGTCCAAAAGGCTCATGTGTTGAAGATTTGGTCCCCAGATGTGGCATTATTGGGAGGTGACTAGACACTGAGGTCTCTGACATAACCAATGAATTAATTCAATGTTAGTGCCCTACCGTGTGGTATTTTACAAGATTCCCGGGGGGGGGGAGGGCTAGTTAAATATGTCACTTGGGCTACAACCCCTTCTCCCCAGCTGTTCACTCACTCTGCTTCTTGTCTGCCATGAACTGTGTGGCTAGACTGCACAGTCCCATTCATAAGGTTCACATCTGTACTAAGGTCGACAGCAATGAAACCAACCAACAAGTGTCTGAGACAAGAAAACAGGGATCCAGCATACATCTTTTAAGTCATTGATGGCTGGTATGTTGTCCTAGCAACAGCAAACTAACACAAGTTTCTTAACTCTAAGAACCTAAGTAAGTCTTGGGAACAGCTGTTCTACAGTGTACTAACAGAATGTACTAACAAGAGATGTAATTATGACTTTGTAGTGTCTATGTGCAGAAATGCTGTCATGAAATGACATAGTGCAAACTACATGATAACTATGGCATATGTATTGTAGAGAAGGTCTGCTACTACTATTTATCTGGACACATCAGCAACCATTTTCTAAGTTATTTCTTTTCAGAAACTTCTTCAAAACATGAGCAAGCCAAGTTTCTCTTGTACTAAAAATTCTAAAAGTATGTACTGCCCACACTCTCATCTTAAACAGGGATGGCAATCGTTTCTGTAAAGGTCCAGACAGTATGTATTTTAGGCTTTGCAGGCCATATGGTCTGCACAAGCAACTACTCTGCTTGGGAAGTACAAAAGTATCCATAGACAGTAAATGAATGAACAGAGTTTGTATCCCAATAAAACTTTATTTATGCAAGTTAAAAACTAAACTTTTTGTAATTTTTAACATCTCATGAACTATTATCCTTGATATTTTTTCCAAACACTTAAATACAGAAATTCATTTGGGGATGCATCTGGCCCACAGGTTGTGTGAGCAACAACTCCCTCTTAAAGCATTGCTAATGTGCCTGGCTGATGTGCCTGTTGGATTTGTTAGAGGGGTGTTTTGTGTGCATTCCCCTCCACTTAACTCATGGGAGGGAGAAGAAAGCAATCATGGGAGGCAGAGGGAGAGAGGGACCTGGGTAAGGGGAACATGATCAGGTATTGGGAGGAGGGGCATGAGAAAAGCCCTGAGGGTCAGCAGAATGAATGGAAATATGCAACCTTGGGGGTTGGGGGAGAGGGCCATGGATCCTCTTGGAGACAGTAGGGAGGAGGAGTGGGATGAGGAACTGTGGGAGGGCAGACCTGGAGGAGGGTAATGACTGGACTGTAGAAAAATAAAAGTAATAAAAAAGCACTGCATAGCTATTTTCAATTTGCAAAAGAGGAGTTCGTTGAAGCACAGGAATATCTTAACTAAAATATAACCAAACAAACTAACACTGCTTGTAGCCAAAGTACCAAATGGGCAGCACTTCTGGTTTCCAGTCAATGAACAGTAGCTTCCTGAAGTATTCTACTGAGAGTCTGAAGAGAATTTTGTAGCACATAAGGGATGACAAGGAAGGGGAAACAGTATTATGTTTGAGACAAAAGACAAACAAACCATCACTTTAACCACTGTGGACGAACTTCTGGCACGTATCTTTAATGTTAAACGCGCTGCAGGGTGATTCCCTAGATCCAGATCATCATTTTTTCCTCCATAGGTAAAGAAAATTGCTCATAAGAAAACATCTGACAACCTTCCTCCCTTCTTCTGAAGCTAGCTGGGTAACTAGCCTCTGCCCCATACAAAACAATAAATAAAATAGCATGATACTTATGAAAACATACTAAATGTATCTAACTTTTTTTTAAAGTCTTAATGTTCACATTGTGATTTCAAAACATAGTGCTATACTAGGATGCTACTTTTCAAATGGTACATTCTAATCTAATGGTTTCTGAAATGTTAAGCCTCTCTCCCTAAGTTTATTCTACCAAAATAATTCCAAATAGTCCAAGCTGCCATTTTAAAAGAAATAATTAGGCATAAAAGTGTGCGTGTAAGGTACATTCTTGAATGCTGTTTCATGCATTCTTAGTGCCATTTTCTATATCCTGGAAAAGAGGCAGTAACTTAACCACACACATGCACATACATACACCTACTATATATTTATATATTTATGTGTTTCTTTTTTTTTTCCCCCTCATGGAAGACCTAATAATCCTTCCTAGCTTAAAGTTTCTGGACTAAACCTACAACCTCATATCTAACCTTGAATAAGCAAACAAAACATTCACTACCTCTTTCCACATCTATAAAATTAAGCAGACTAATTCAGTGTCCACATTTTTCTCTAGATCCATAATTCATGTCCAACTTTAGAAAATCAGGAACTCTAGTCACAATCAAGTATCTCAGTAGCTTATGCACCATTTCATGTAAAGTACTTGCATTGATAACTAGCATTAACTGCTTTATTTTCTTACCACTAGGAAAAAAAATTAAAGCAAGCTATAAAAAGGATTTGAAATTGGATAGAACAAAAAACACCCAAGACAATCAAACCAAAAACACTTTTCCATATAAAGAAAAGAAATTTCATCTAAAAGATTGCCTTTACATATATTTTGGTTTGGGCACCAAATATTAAAATAATATAGCAATGCTAGCTTTATACACAATCACTTCTGGATTAAAAACAATACTTCCTCATTCATTTCAAAGTAAAAATTCATTTCAATCAACTAATTAATTTTAATACAACTATGAAATTGTACCACACTTCTATAAAGTAACAGCACAGGAAAAACAGGCCACTAACTTGGATGTTAAAGTTCTTAACAAAACGTTAGCAAACACAATCTAATAATGTATTTTTAAAAAAAGAAAAAAGAAAACTAAGACATCTGGGCTTACTTCAGCTATACAAGGCTAGTTCGGTATTCAAACTTACTGCAGTCTAGTGAAAAATAATATAAGCACATAAACCAACACAGAAGAAACATCAGATAAAATTTAACACCCATTTATAATTAAAAACAACAGCATACTTGGAATAAAAAAAGAACTTCTTTAATATCATAAAGAGGATCTAAGTGAAGCCCAGCAAGGACATCATACTTAATGGCTATATATAATGGGAAGACTGTAGGCTTCAGGCTAAGAACAGAAATAGACATTCATCCACATTCCTCAGACCCTTTAGTTAAGGCAGTACTTAATGATCTGATTTCTTCTACAAAGCAAGAGACAGAAATCACAGGCATCGTCTTGAGAAAAGAAAAATAAAACTGTATTTTCAGATGTCATTACTTTTCTAAACAATATTCCAAGGATTATATATAAAAGAAAATCTACTAGAACTCATAAGTGACAAGATTAAAAAAGAAAAAAAGTTGCTCTTCTATACACTAACAATTAACAAAATGAAATCAAATTCTAAAAAATTCAAGACCAGATACAATGTTAGAAACTAACATAATCTAACAAAACACAAATGTGGTGAAAATTATAAAATGATAATGGAATAAATATACAAACACTTATAGAGGTATCCAATTTTCATATAATAGAAAGCTCAGAATCAGATGTTAGTTCTCCCTTAAGTTATATACAGTTTTATATAAATGCAATCAAAATCTCAATTTTTGAAGACATAAACAAGTTTATTGGATGATAGTTTAAAAAAAAAAAAAAAAAACCACAAAACCCTGGAGAGCTTGCTCCTCCTCCCTTTTCCTCCAGCGTTAAGGTTTACTATGTGGTTACACAAACTAGGACACTGTGATAGTACAGGAAGATAGTGCAGATGTGTGATACAGACAAAACCAGAAATAGATCCACACAAACCAGACCAATTAACTTTTAACAAATGAAAGCACTGCAAGGGAGCTTTCTCAGCAATGACTGCTGAAGGGCTTAGACTGTATAAGCAACAATAGTTTTGAATCTCTTCCTGTCACCATTGTTAGCCTAGCAGTTCCTAAAAAGTCAGCTCTTTCAGGAAACTTTGCAGTCTAAATCTCATATACGTTTCTATTTTCAAATTTTCTTCTGGTACACATAGCAAAACCCTAAAGTCTGATCCTCATTACTCCTTTCGTTCTCTCAAAAACGCTCACTGGCTCACTGGTTCAATGTAGGTGATTAGATCCTTGAGCCAATGGAAAGTGATTTATATCTATTGATTTATTTTATACATAATTTTAATAACCTAGATTTCTTTTAATTATTATCATCACTCAGGTTTTTGCAATGCTGACGAACAAACCTATGGCCTAACACATGCCACTTAGATGTTTCCCAGTTCCTATTCACAGATGCCAGTCAGTCTGTTTGTGCAATAGTATGTAGATGCATACATGCGGACACATATGTGCATGTATCATTTTCCATGTTAGAATGTCACTGATTGTTAAAGATTTTTAAATCTATGAAGTAATGCACATGTAAATTAATATGGTTTAGCCATTATGTAATGTATAGCTATTTTAAAACATGCTGTACATGCTAAATGTAAGCAATTTTTCATAGAAAATTTAATTTATAAAAAGGCATGAACAATTGCTTGCTTTAATGACTAGGAAAGCTATACATTTGAAATGACCTGAAGTGGCATGTGTTCATTTAGATAAGCAAAAAATAAATGGTAATGACTGATGGCCCTATCTTCTATCAAAATGTCAGGTTTTTACTAGCAGAAAAAATTTATTTTATTCATGACTAGACCCTTATATCTTGCATAATACATGAAAATCAACATTTGGTGACCTGATGCACACTGATATGTAGATGCCTGCATAATATCTAGATATTACTTAACACAAAATTAAATAATTTAACTGTTTCATGTTTCCTTAATTTTATTTCAACAATTTCTCCTTGTTAAGCTTTTGGGTTTTTGTGAAGTACAACTATTAATTAGTTGTAATGTGTTAATCTTGATATAAAAAAAAAAACACAACCATTTTAAGATATATTTATTTATGTATGAATACTCTATTTGCACATATGCCTATATGACAGAAGAGGGTATCAGATCTCACTGTAGATGGTGGTGAGCCATCATGTGGTTGCTGGGAATTGAACTCAGGACCTCTGGATGAGCAGTCAGTGCTCTTAACCACTGAGCCATCTCTCCAGGCCAACTTCTAACCATTTTATAAAGCTGTGTGGCCAATAGTTTTAAGTAAAAACATACAAATGTACTTTTCAAAAACATGCTTGGTATCCATCTTACCTACCCTCTAACATACAAAGTACTTAATAAGTGATAAAAGGCAAAATATACTGCAACAACTGAAAGATATCTATAAAGTACTAAATGGGTGGTTGGAAATAAAGTATCATTTGTGATTACAATTTCATGTTATATTATTTCTAGTTAAGAAAGCATCTTTGAGAACCCCATGACCAACCACACCCTCTAACAATTTTCCTATGTGTGAAACAACATTAAGAAAAAAATGTTTTGGCAATTTAAAAATCTAAGGTTCTTCCCTAGAAGCTTTAAATAAGTGGCTGAGAATACAGAATAAACACATACGCTAGCAGGACACATGCTACCAAGCCCACACCTAATCACAGAGATCAATTGATTCCAACCAGTTATATATGACACTGGGGGTTAGATTTTTAAGTCTGTATAGGAATACATATGTAAATTAATGTGTCTTAGTCATTCCACAATGTGCATATATTTCAGGACATGTTGTGCCTCCCAATGGGAACTTAATCTACCAGAAAAAGTCAGTGATGTTTAAAATATACTTTGAAAAGCAATTCTTACTTCCCTTCCACTCTTCCTACCACTCTAGGGTCAGACTAGAAGTCCAGAGAATCAGTTAAAGACAAATCAAAAAAACCAAAGATTTTTTTCATTCATCATCTTACTGTACAAATTAAATAATAAAGCAGTATCAAAATGTTTTGTGCAACACTATATAAGTGAATGATTTTAGAATGTTCAACACCTCAGAAATCCTTTTAAGTAAATACGTGTGTGTGTGTGTGTGTGTGTGTGTGTGTGTGTGCGCGCGCGCACATGCGCGCGCACGTGCACACACGATTATTTCAAGTGCTAATATTTAGCAGTCCTTTACTGTTACTGTTACAAAATCCTACACAGAAACTTAAAACCTTTCCTAAACTGAACTTGGAGAGGGACTGGAGAGGTGCTCTGTGGTTAGGAGCACTGACTATTCTTCCAGAGGTCCTGAATTCAATTCCCAACATGGTAGCTCACAACCATCTGTAATGGGATTCAATGCCTCTCCTGGTGTGTCTGAAGACAAACTACAGTGTACTCACATAAATAAAAGAAATAAATCTTTAAGAGAAAGAAAGAAAGAAAGAAAGAAAGAAAGAAAGAAAGAAAGAAAGAAAGAAAGAAAGAAAGAAAGAAAGAAAGAAAGAAAGACAAGACAAGACAGGGTTGGACAGATAGCTCAGCATTTAAAAGTATCCACTGCTCTTCCAGGAAACCCAAGTTCGATTCCCAGTGCATACATGACAGCTCACTTCCTGAATAATTCCATACCCAGGGTTTCCAATGCCCTCTTCTGAACTCCTTGGACACTAAGCAAGCACATAGTTCACATATATTCATGCAGGCAAAATATTTGTATGCATAAAGTAAATGGTAAAAATAGTAAAAATGCTGTCAGAAATAACTGGAATACTAATGCTTAATATGAAATATCCCTAATTTTATCCAAAAATATTTTTAATTTTTTTTCACAAACAAAATATACAGGGCCAGCAAGATGGCCCAATGGGTAAAGGTTCTTGTCACAAAGACAAAACTTCAAAAGCCACAGTAAACCAACACTTAAAACTAATGGTCTCTTAAATCCACACTGACAAAAGAGTCACAGACGTTGAAAGAACTGACACAGAAGACTTCCAAGCTTCCAATTCCCTCAGTCCCACAGACTAGCAAAGTAAGAAATTAGATGGTTTCATTTATTGGGTTAAGTAGTTGGCTGGTTCTAAATGTTTGTCTTCTACTTCTAAGATGGCAATGCCTCCTTCCAAACTCCCTGCTTCTCTGTTAACTCTTCATGGTTTCTTGTCACGGTCCAGTATAAGTTACAGCTTCAAAGATAAGCCAGGAAACAGTTTTGGCCTACAGACACAAACTTGGGGGATTCTATCTTTAAAGGCCCAAGTCAAGCCATGAATTTCTACAGTTCTCTGGCAATCTTTCAAAGGATGATTTATATCAAAGTAGTACTAACTAATCAAGTTTTATCAAGTCTTTAAAAGGAAATTTCTGGTTCCATCCATTTTCCTGAAAAACTCGTGATGTTCTTAATAACTGAGTAGTATTGCATTGTGTAAATGAACCACATTCTCTGTATCCATTCTTCTGTCGTGGGACATCTGGGTTGTTTCCAGCTTCTGACTATCACAAGTAAGGCTGCTATAAACATAGTGGAGCATGTGCTGCTGTGGCATGATGGGGAATATTTTGGGTATATGCCCAAGAGTGGTATAACTGGGTCTTCAAGTAGGTCTATTTCTAATTTTCTGAGGAAACTCCAGATTGATTTCCAGAATGGTTGTACCAGTTTGCAATCCAACCAGCAATGGAAGAGTGTTCCTCTTTCTCCACATTCTCGACAACATGTGCTATCACCTGAGGTTTTTATATTATCCATTCTGATTGGTGTAAGGTAGAATCTCAGGGTTGTTTTGATTTGCATTTCCCTGATGACTAAGGACTTTGAGTGAGGTAACTCAGTCCCAAGAGTACATACATGCATGATATGTATAAGTGGCTATTTGCCAAAAAAGTACAGAATACCCAAGATATAATCCACAGAACTCAAGCAAGTTAACAAGCTGAATAGCCCAAGTAAGGATGCCTCAATCCCACTTGGGAGGGAGAAGAAAGCAATCATTCAGGACCAAGGGAAGCAGGGACCTGGGTGGAAGAGAGGACTAGGAGGGGAAAGAGGGAACATGAAGGTTGCCAGGCTGTGTGTTGGGGGTGGGGAGATGTACCAGAGACCTGGGAGGTGAGAGACTCAGGTCTCAGTAGGAAGGACCTTAGATGAAATGCCCAACACTGGGAAGAGAGAACTTGTAGTGTCCACCTCCAGCAGAAAGACAGGGCCTCACGTGGAGGGATGAGGTTGCCATCCCACAGTCATAAACTCTGACCCAGAATTGTCCCTGTCTAAAAGAACTACAGGAACAAAAATGGACAACAGACTGAGGGAAAGGAGGTCCAGTGACAGAAATTGGCTCAAGGAGAAGCTCCAAGGCCTGACACTATTACTGACGATATGGTGTGCTTACGGCCTAGCATGGCTGCTCTCTGAGAGGCCCAACAAGCAGCTGAAAGAGTCAGATGCAGATACTTATACCCATCCAATGGACAGAAGCTGGGGCATAAGGGAAAAGCTAGAAGGAGCTGAGGTGGGCAACCCTCAGCAGTCTCAACTAACCTGGACCCCTGGTGTCATGGTTTGTATATTCTTGGACGAGGGAGTGACATCATGTGTAGGTGTGGCCTTGTTGGAATAGGTGTGACCTGGTTGGAATAGGTATGTCTCTGTGGGTGTGGGCTTAAGACCCTCACCCTAGTTGCCTAGAAGTCAGTCTTTCACTAGCAGTCTTTTGATGAAGATGTAGAACTCTCAACTCTGCCTGTGCCATGCCTGCCTAGATGCTGCCATGCTCCCACCTTGATGATAATGAACTGAACCTCTGAATCTGTAAGCCAGCCCCAATTAAATGTTGTTTTTTATAAGACTTGCCTTGGTCATGGTGTCTGTTCACAGCAGTAAAACCCTAACTAAGACACCTGGGATATCTCAAACACTGAGCCACCAACATACACTAGCTGATATGAGTCCCCTGACACATATACAGCAGAGAACTGCCTGGTCTGGCCTCAGTGAGAGAAGAAGCACCTAACTTGACTCCAGGAAGTGGGGAGGTCTGCTGGAGTAGGAACAGGGGGAATGGGATGAGGAATTGTAGGAGGGCAGACCAGGAGTGGGATAACAACTGGGCTGTAAAAAAGATTAAATAATAATAATAATAATTTAAAAAGAAGAAAAAAAGAGGAAATTTCTGATACTCATATTTGAGGAATGGCCTTTAACTCTGCATAGAATATTCAAATTAAAATTTATATGCTATTTTTAAAATACACAATAGTGAAAGCTACATTAAGAGATGAAATGCAAATTCTCAGAATCATTACAACTTTTTGATGGTTTATGTCCTTGGAAGTCTAGACCCTCTTCTCATTAATCTCATCAAAGCTATGCAAAACAGTGAAAGTGAGAACGAATGGGGTGAAGGTGAGCATGACAGAGAGAGTGCTGCCACTGATGATGGTGATGGATGTGAAGAAGGAGCCTGAGCAGGACTGACAGTGAAGGTGGGGTGAGGATGGAGGAGGGGCAGAGATGAGTTTAAGTGTGAGTGACCTTGAGAGTAATCACTTCTGCACTGTGATGGTGCAAGCAGCAGCACCCTTGAAGACCAAAGTAGAGAACATAAAAGGCACCTCTCACCATCCTCCAGCTTAAAACTGCAGCTGAGGGGATGGTGGCTCAGCATAATAGCAGAGGATCCTGTGATCCACTTCTAGCACCCACACAGTGACTCCTAACCATCCACAACACCAGTTCTAGGGGATACAATGCCCTCTTCTGGCCTCTTTGAGTACCAGGCACATGTGTGGTTCAAAGACACAACAATATGGTCAAAATATCCATACAGTTTTAAAAGAAGTATCACCAACAACTTTTTCTATCTTTAAAACTATGTTTCTTCAGTTTACAAGCAGCCCAATTTCAAGTGGATAAAAACTGAATAAATAAATAAAAGTCTGGCATGGTATTACAAACCTGGTGACACCAATACTAAAGAGGCTGGGGTATGAGGACCATTCAAAGTTCAAGACCAGCATGTGTTACAGGATATTTGATATTTCTAGTTAGGGTGTGGCTCAGCCCTTAGCATACACCTTTAATCCCTCTGGCTGGAATATAGGCACACCCTTAGTACTCACATTTAATCCTAAACAATGAAGGAAAAGTTAGTTTGCAGAAGGAAGCACCCATGTTTGAAAGTGATGTCTAATTGAGTGGCAGAAAAAGTGACAAATCAGAGAAAGATTGACAGAATAGGATATTCCCCTATTCTAACTCTCATGAGAAGAGATAGGGAAGCTACTTAAGAGAGAGACAGACAGGACAAGAAGGAAGTCCAGTGCAGGAGTACAGTAGAGTTCCTGGAGAGCAGCACAGAGACGGGGAAGGAGCAGTTTTACTGGGGGAGTTTTACAGAGACAGATTGAAGAGAGAACAAACCAGACCCAGGTCTTACAGAACAAGCAAAAGGCAGAAGATTAGAACATACTGCTAAAATTAGTTTGAGGCCAAGCAGAGCCATTCAGAGGCCAAAAGAAAAGCCAAATTGAATAAATCAGCTTGAAGAGGAGTTTGAGCCAGAACATCTGAGTTGAACCAGCCAGCCAGAGTTCAGAAAGAACAAGAAATGGTGAGCTTATTCAGCAGTTAAGTCTCAAAGGCTGAAAACATTCTATTAGATTCTGGAGGCTTGAAGTTTCCAAAACTAGGCCTAGGTAATTACAACAGGAAAATAAAACTTATTTTTACAAGCCTGGGCTTCATAGTGAAACTTTAGTTGAAAGAAGGCTGTGATGGAGCGGAGGAAGGAATGAGGAAGACGAGAGGGAGAAGAGGAAGGAACAGGAGGGGAAAAGGAGAAGAGAAAGGGATGAGAAGAAGAGTAAAGAAAGAGGGATCTAAAGGTTCTGTTTACATTTTTGTTGTAGGATCTCCTGCCCACTTGATTAAAACGGAGGTTATAGGTTTTCCTCTGAGATCCAGGACTTCACTACCCAAGCAGTTGTCTATGTCTCTATTACCAGGCATGATTTTCCTCCTATTGAGCAGCCTTAAGTCCAATTAGAAAACTCCTTCCTCAGTTTATTTTTATACAATTATAAGTAAATTATACATCTTTTAGTATCCTGTTTTCTATACAAACGTATATCAAAAAACAGTTACCTTTCACACTTGGCTGCTCAGAGCACTCTTTAATTGTTTTAAGGGCCATTCTTAATGGATAAAAGTTCACTGAGAGGTATAGCTGCCTTTGGGACTGGTTAACTTTTATGCATAATGTTTTTTATTTGCAAGTTCTTCACAGGATCAATCACTGTCAAAGACTTCTGATAAATATGTTAGGCATCTGATTAAGGGGAATCAAGTTTTAAATATTAGTTCTGCGTAGAAATGCAACATTTGAAGGCTCTTATTTTTTGTTTTTAAACTAAGCACCTTTCTACCAGCAAACAACCATTTCTAAAGGAAAACACAACCATGCTCCGGCATGCTTCCCAGAACTTTTTGGTTTGTTTGTTTTGTTATATTTGCTGTGTGTGTGATTTCCATTCTTAGCACTTACTCTATCAGTTTGGCAAAATATTACTAGATTTCTCAAGTAACATCTATATGGTATAGATTATTTTTAAAAAATACTGAATATGCTAAAAATATAAACAATGTATGTTGTGGCACTAGATGCCATACACAAACATTCATATGTTGTGAAAAGTACAAGCACTTAAAGTCCACATTTAATCACTGATTATTTAATAGTTCTTTATGCAAATTCCTGACAATACCAAAAGGAAAACCAAGATCTTCAGGAGGCTAAGGCAGAAGAAGGGCAAGTTGGGTCCAGCGTGACTAACATACTATAAATACAAAGTTGGGCAACTTAAATGAATTCCAATGCATAAACGACTGTTTCTCCCCATACAGACAAGACCAAGATTTGAAAATGAACTAACTATCTTAAAATACTATAACACAAAGTTGTAGATCTTAGAATGGATGTCCTTTTGCCAGACATCTTTACAACTTGCTTAACTCACATTAGTATAAACAGAGATAATACAAAGAAGTATGGTTTTTTAACTGGTGAAACCTGTAAAGGAGATCATCTGTTGCTACTTATGCTAATTAGGTCCCCAAAATTATATGGGAAGCAGGAAGATATAGAACCGCCATGCTAGGAAACAGTAAGGGCCAGGCCTGAGCCATACAGAAGAGAGAGCATAGCAATAATGTAAGTGCAGGGGAAGAATGGCCCCCGGGGGTGGGAGAGGTTGGGTCTAGAGCAGCAAAGATGGAATATAGACTTTAGTAAGTAATCACTCAGGAATATTG
>NC_034592.1:35623937-35630282 GCF_900095145.1 Mus pahari | reverse complement strand
TCTATCATTCGGGAACGTGTGTGTGTGTGTGTGTGTGTGTGTGTGTGTGTGTGTGTGTGTGTGTATCTATCATTCGGGAACCTAGAATACTGAGGTGGGTGGTGAGGAACATGTGCCACCACCCTCTGGTCAATTAGAGAAGAGATTATCTGGCAACTGCAACAATCATCATTTAAACTCTTCTCCAAAATATTTTACAGAGATTGTTCTAAAAAGATGCTGAAAGAATGGGAAGGATGTTAATACTGATAAAACATCCTATGCAAAGATGATACAGCAAAACCTACTTATTTGTAAAATATACAAAATTTTAAGAGTAACTAACCAAAATGGAAGATGTCAACTGACCTGAGTTCAAATTCTGAACTACTCATTATTAAGAAATCCATTAAAATGTTTTCTCTGTAAAGACTTTTAAAAAAATGAAAAAAGTCTTTAAAAATTATAGACACTTTGGTATGCAAACAGGGAAAATGTCAAAACACCAGTATTTGGCTTTCATCTTCTTATATCTAAGTAATGCCTTCCACTTAGTTGTTCAGAAACCTATCTCAAGTTGGTATTACAAGTCCAGTATTTTTCCCCTTTAGTAAGAGGAGGATTCACATGTCTAGGCTTTCCACAACTGCCAAGAAACTTCCAGGTAAGCTTATTTTGAGGGCACACTACACAGAATTTTAAAGGACACTATATCTCTCACACAAAGCATTGTCTGCCATCAACCTGTATACAGAATTGATTAGTATGTCCCAGGCACTTGGTATTTGTCATTAAACAAAAAATACTAAAAAAGAAAGTAATTTCAAAGCATCTCCTCAAAGCTGAGAGGAAGGAAATAATGGAAAGCTTAATTTTCAAAACAGGGAACAGAAAGTAGACCGAAATTCACAAAGCAAGACCGAGGGATTGCTCGGCCCATACTATCTGTCACAGAGGCATAAAGGCCTGATTACTAGGGCTCCCCAGCCAGCCGATGTACACAAGTCCCTGGGTTCTGTGTGAGACTCCGTCTCACAAATAAGGTAGAGAACAACTGAAGAAGACATTCAATGTCAACCTCTAGCCCTCATACACAGGTGCATGGACAACACAGACACACACAGACACAAACACACACACACACCATAACATGCACAAATATATTATATTATAGACTCTTTCGAAGATGCACTGAAGTCTAATTTTTCATGTGAGGTGGCTGACAAAGCAGGAATGATGAATATAAAATCAAAAGGCTTAGTGAATTTTAGGCATGTATCATCATCAATGTCTTTTTACTGAAGAGTCAAGTAGGATGCCTATAGAAAAGCAGGATTTTATCTCGAACAAAGTGAAAGTTAAGGAACATTTCCTATTCTAGCACATGAAACATGGTTACTCATCACTGCTGCCTGTTAAGAGGCCAGCAGCCACACTGACTCCTTGTTGATACTACAATAAAAAGGATACCACAGAAAATACACCTCTATAAAGACACTCATACTCACTATAAAACCACCTGTTCACACTAGTACTCAGTCAATAAAACAATTAAGATAATGTTACCTAAGGCTGTCAAATAAGATGTTGTAACTGAAGTTCCCTCTCCCCTGTCCCACAAAAGAGAATAAAATCAGGTCACCTGGAATTTAAATCATAAGCAATACAAAAAAAAAAAAAAAATCTTAGAGATTTCAAGTTTCTTTGTTGTTGTTAAGAAGGTGTTAATTGAAGTAAAAACACTATTGCATGTCATTATCAGTCTATTCTTACAATGTAAGATATGCACACTCTCCTCCAGCTTCTATTTACCCCATTCAATCAATTCTTCATCCAAAAATCAAGACAAATCTTTACTACAGCAAACAAAATTAAACTACTCCTCTGGCTTCCCACTCTTGGAGATCCCACAATCAAACTCGAACAAATCTCAGAAGACCTTTTATACTCTGACTCGTGGTCAGCTGCAGCTCATACCAGACAGGCAATCTTTCTTTAGACATCGGTTCTCTTAGGTCATGATGCAGTCTACCTTCTCTCCTCAGTCCTAATGCTGTTTGAATGAGAAGCTAACTAAGAAAATGCCTGGAAAATTGTGTAAGCCATGGAATCCCACTGTCATAAAAAAGGGGGCTTTGAAAATGTGTTCTTTTCATGTTCTATGCCATGAAAATATAAAACAGGAAGGTCCATACCAGGCCCTAACCCTCTGATCTTGGAAACAAAGTCACAAAAACTAATAAATACTTTCCCTTATACTCATTCAAATATTGTTACAGCACTTAAACAAATAAACAAAACAGCAAAACAAAACAAAAACAGTCTTAAGACAACATTGAAAATTACCAGTTCACAAAAAGTACTGAATTTGCACCTGGAATGTTATATTTACTTCAACTGTAATCAGTAACTGATGAGCTGTACTGTTTAAGTGAACAAACTTCTAATATGCTCCCACCTGTACAGAGCATAAGCCAGAAAAGTCATGTTTAGTAAGCTGAGAGAATAAAGACTTTTTCAAAGTTAGGAGTATGACAATGTGGATTCACAGAAGAAGAGTAAACACTCACTCTTACTATAAAAAGATTAACAATATAATACCTCCTTGTTTCCATTCCTCACTTATCTTCATGGCTGCCACTGCTTCCTGGGGCCATGCGAATATTTTCTGTACCTTTCCAATATTAATACTAATTCTGTCTAAATAAAAACATTTACCTGTGTTTTAAATAAAATAAATGTCTTTAAAAAAAAACTCTGAAACTTTGCTAGCACGTATAAAATACCATTCTAAATCCTCCCATACAAGAATGTTTACATTCAGTGTTCTTGTAAGAAACAAAGACTCAAGGAACTAGAATTATTCATTACAGCACCTATGGGATTATTTAAACATGAGGTAAACTTCTAAAATAACAGTACTGAAAGAAGGTTCAATGATAAAATACTTTCTTACAAGTTACTCTGAGATGCAGGAATGTAAATGAGGCTCAAATATAAGTCAGTCTACCCCTCAGCATAGAAAGAAGCCTGGGATCAGGAGACAGAAGCTTTAAGGACAAGACTCCCATATTCAATGGTGTACTTGCTAACTGAAAAGGGAAGAACCAGGAGGAATAAGAGGAAGAAAAAGAACAGAAACAAAATGAAGTTGAAGACATGGAAACAACTGCACCCATCCATCAATTTCAGTTAAGCAGCTGGCTGGTGAGTGAGTCAGGGGTCAACAATTCTAACCCCTGGCTTTCCACTAAATATGAAAACCAATTCCTAGTGGAATTCACATACCCTCTTCCTGCTTATCACTTAAACACCCATCTGCATCAATTGCAAATGAACAGTTTTGCTTTTAATGCATTTATTCACTCATTTGTTCTTTCATTTTGCAGTTTGTGAATGTGTGGTGTATGTGTGTTGAGTGTGTGTAAGTACAATGTCTGTACATTCGTGCAAAAGCCTGAGGTTCATATCACATGTCTTCCTCAATCACCCCCCACTAAACGTCTTGAGACAGGGTTTCTCCATGACCCGGAGCTCAGACACAGCATGCAGGCTGGCAAGTCAGAGAGCTGCAGGCACTTTCTTCTCTCTGTTTTGCCACTGCTGGGGTTATAGATGTATGCCACCACACCTAGCTTTTTTACATAGGTGCTGTAATTGCTGGGGATCCAAATACATGTATACAATTTTTCATGACCAGCATTTCACTGACTAAACTAAGCCATGTTCCTAGCTCCAAATCTGCCTTTTAAAGACAATATTTTTCTTTTTTATTAGATATTTTCTTTATTTACATTTCAAATGTTATCCTCTTTCCTAGTTTCCCCTCAGAAAATCCCCTATGCCCCTCCCTACTCCCCATGTTCAACAACCCACCCACTCCCGCTTCCTGGCCCTGGCAGCCCCCTACACTGTGGCATATAACCTTCACAGGATCAAGGGCCTCTCCTTCCATTGATGACAAACTAGGCCATCCACTGCTACATATGCTGCTAGAGCCATGAGACCCACCATGTGTTTTCTTTGATTGGTGGTTTAGTCCCAGGGAGCTCTGGGGGTACTGGTTAGTTCATATTGCTGTTCCTCCTATGGGGCTACAAACCCCTTCAGCTCCTTGGGTACTTTCTCTAGTTCCTTCATTGGGGACCCTGTGCTTTCGTCCAATAAATAGCTGTAAGCATCCATTCTGTATTTGTCAGGCACTGGCAGAGCCTCTCAAGAGAAGACTTTTTCAGGTCCTGTCAGCAAGCTCTTATTGGCATCTGCAATAGTGTCTGGGTTTGGTGGTTGTTTATGGGATGGATACCAAGGTGGGGCAGTGTCTGGATGGTCATTCCTTAAGTCTCTGCTCTGAACTTTATCTCTGTAACTCTTCCATGGGTATTTTGTTTCCCCTTCTAAGAGGGATCAGAGTATCCACACTTTGATCTTCCTTCTTCTTGAGCTTCAGAAACTTATAGAGGAGAGAGTGGAGAAGAGCATCGAAGATATGGACACAGGGGAAAAATTCCTGAACAAAACAGCAATGGCCTGTGCTGTAAGATCAAGAATCGACAAATGGGACCTCATAAAATTGCAAAGCTTCTGTAAGGCAAAGGACACTGTCAATAAGAGAAAAAAAAAAAGGCAACCAACAGACTGGGAAAAGATCTTTACCAATCCTACATCTGATAGGGGGCTAATATCCAATATATTCAAAGAACTCAAGAAGTTGGATTCCAGAAAACCAAATAACCCTATTTAAAAATGGGGTACAGAGCTAAACAAAGAATTCTCAACTGAGGAATACCAAATGGCTGAGAAGCACCTAAAAAAATGTTCCACGTCCTTAGTCATCAGGGAAATGCAAATCAAAACAACCCTGAGATTCCACCTCATACCAGTCAGCATGGCTAAGATCAAATACTCAAGTGACAGCAGATGCTGGCAAGGATGTGGAGAAAGAAGAACACTCCTCCACTGCTGGTGGGATTGCAAGCTGGTACAACCACTCTGGAAATCAGTTTGGCAGTTCCTCAGAAAACTAGACATAGTACTACTAGAAGATCCAGCAATACCACTCCTGGACATATACCCAGAAGATGCTCCACCTTGTAATAAGGACACATGCTCCACCATGTTCATAGCAGCTTTATTTATAATAGCCAGAAGCTGGAAAGAACCCAGATGTCCCTCAATAGAGGAATGGATACAGAAAATGTGGTACATTTACACAATTATTAAAAACAATGAATTTATGAAATTCTTAGACAAAATGGATGGATCTGGAGGATATCATCCTACGTGAAGTAACCCAATCACAAAAGAACACACATGATATGCACTCACTGATTAAGTGGATATTAGCCCAAAAGCTCAGAATACCCAAGATACAATTTGTAAAGACAAATTAAAAAGAAGAAACTGAAGCACAATTTAGAATTTAGAATATATTAACAGCCTCATTGAGTGAGATAACAAGGACACAGGCTAATGAGAACTGTGCGTCTAGATGCCACAGAGAATAACGCTATCTCTAATAACTGCATCTTTTAATATAAATAAATTATAGTATGTACCTCACCCCTCAGCAAAGGCATTAGTATAAATATCTATCTATGAAATAAGGAAAGAGCATTGATATAAATGGAAGGGGTAATATAAAAACAATTTTTAATGCTTTTTGCTTCTTTTGATTCTTAGGTATTTTAATTTTCCTTTATAAGCTACTTCATTAATTTTCAAATTACATAGTAGAGTAAAAAAGGGAAGGTAGGGCCAATAAACTGAGGAACAGAAGAATTAAGCACTATACTGTTTAATGAGAAATGGGGGAAGGGGAGGGGAACAGAACCTCAAGGTTGTCCAAAGGGATAAAGGCAAGCCTAAGAGGTGAGCATGAGTGCTGTTACAGATGCTACTGAAAGCATGGTGCCATGGACACCATGAAGCACAACGGTTTCACTCAGCAGAAATGCCAAACAGCTCCCTGGGTACTTTCTCTAGCTCCCCCATTGGGGGCCCTGTGTTCCATCCAATAGTTGACCGTGAGCATCCACTTCTGTGTTTGCTAGGCACTGGCATAGCCTCACAAGAGGCCGCTATATCAGGGTCCCTTCAGCAGAATCTTGCTGGCATGAGGGACTTAACATATTTAAGAGGTTCAGGGTGTTGGCTGTGAGATACTGTCTCCTATATATGGCAGGGAATTGCACCCATGACATCTTCACAATACGGTTACCTAAACAGGACCATCAGTTGGCATCTGGGTTTGGTGGCTGATGATGAGATGGATTCCCGGATGGGGTAGTCTCTGGATAGTCCATCCTTTCATCTTAGCTCTAAATTTTGTCTCTGTGCCTATATCCTTTCATGGGTATTTTGTTC
>NC_034592.1:35563157-35623112 GCF_900095145.1 Mus pahari | reverse complement strand
GGGGGAGGGTATAGGGAACTTTCAGGATAGCATTTGAAATCTCCCAAAAAAAAAAAAAAAAAAAAAAAAAAAAAAAAAAAAAAAAAAAAAAAAAAAAAAAAACGCCAAACAGTACCTGCCTATGCTTCTGTTTCTTTTTCATATTGAATCTTAACCATTTTCTCTGATGACTATATCGTGCACCTCCTGGACCCTCAAACTACCATAAAAAGGGAGGCTTTAAAAAAAAAAAAAAGACTTCTCCAAGGGTCAGTTGTCTCTGAAAATATGACCTTTTCAACACATGTTTTTTCTTTCATATTTTCACACAAGTACTGTATTTACATCATTATCCACCCCACATTTTCCCTTTCAGTTCCTCCCATATCCCTTCCCTCTCAAGATCTTTTTAATTATTATTGTTACATATGTACAAACATACACACACACACACACACACACACACACACACACACACACACCACCCACTGAATCTATTTACTGTTGCTTAAATGTATATGTGTTTTAGGACTGGATAAGCTATGGAGATGGGAGTTCACAGAGAAGAATGCTTAGCAACCATTAATTGTCTCTATCTCTTGATCTAGGAATGGAGCCTTATGACATTTCCTCCATTCATGATGCGATGCCAACTGATGGTCCTGTTTAGGTAACTGTATTGTGAAGATATCATGGGTACAATTCCCTGCCATATATGGGAGACACTATCTCAGTCAACACCCTGAACCTCTTAAATATGTTAATTCCCTCATCTGTGATGTTCTCTGAGCCTTAGGTTTAAGGGTGGTGCTGTAGATGACAACTGGAAATGGCTATCTCATAGTCCAGTGTTCTATGCATTCTGACCAGCTGTGCCTTTCTGTGATGGTCTCCATCTACAACAGAGAGAAGCTTCTTTGTTAAAGGGTAAGAGCCATACTTACCTGTGGATATACGGATAGGTATTTACAATGAAGTTGAGGATTATACTGGTTTAGGTACATGGTAGTAGTAAATTGTCTTCTAGAGTTTGTGACCTCAGTAGCCACAGGAAGCTGGCTGAATTTACAGTACCATGCATGAATTCCCTCCTATTGAACAGGCCTTAAGTCCAATAAGTCAGCTGCTAGCTACTCCGGAGAAATAGGTGCAATGACTACATCCCTGGTGATAGCGTGCCGTACTGGATATTATCATAGTTTGTTGGCTTTACATTTTAGTATGACTTTTAATTGCTTTTCTCCCTTGGAAGTTCACACAGTATCTTGGAATGTTATGAGCTAATCCTCAGAAAAGAGACTTCCAAGTCTTCAAGCACAGGACTTGGTTGTGACCTGTAGGTTATGAGTTTGTTTCTTCATTTAAGATCTGTTAGTATCATTAAAAGTTACACACACACACACACACACACACACACACACACACACACTATATTTAACACCACTGGTAAGTTTTATCATAGTGAATGCCTATACCCATGTCCCTGAGGAAACAGTAACATGAGGCAACGTTTCTTAAAAACAAGTTCTACCAAAACTGCCAGACTGCTGATTTCTTGGCCTATTCTAGATTCACTAGCTCAAATTCTCCAAATGTGAGTAGTTTACCTGAAACTCCACATTTCTGCTTTTTATATGCAGAGAAATATGTGCAGGAATCAATTAAGAATATTCTCAAACAAGAAAATAAAAGCTGAAGAACTGCCTGCTCTCTGAAATAAGACAAAATGGGAATATTTCACACCAAGAAGAAGCACTTGTGGCAGGTAGCTTTTTGTTCGAAATTGAGGCTTTCGTATGTTAAAGGTTTAAGCAGCTACACGATAAAACGTGGAAATTAAAAGTAGATTTTCCATAATCCTTAAGTAAACTATCTAAACAAGAATAACAGAAATTGTGTGGGGCTTTGGGGGAGACACATCATACTGATAGGCTGTAAACCTCTAAATTTAAAAATTAAAACAGATAACACTCTTTCTTTAAAATTATATGTGGACATCCTCAGTATCTCTGTGGAATTCTTCCCAGACATCCTCCTGTGAAGAATAACTGAATTCACAGATGTTAAGGTACCTTATAAAATGGTGAAATAATGTAGTATTTGTATATAAGCAATACACTTCTCCTGTATACTCTAAATTGTCTCTAGATAATTTTTATCAAATATAATGTAAATGCTATGTAAACAGTCATACAATGGGTCATTTAATACATAAAGAAAGGTGTACACAAATGTAAAAATAAAGTCAGGTGAAACTTGTGGATATGGATGACAACCATCTCCTAGAATCACTCTTAGCTCGAGTACTGATACAAGATAACTGGGAACAAAGGAGATAAAACCAAGTTCATCATTTTGTAGATACATAATCAGGCATCAAAAACTACTTGATGAAACTATGATCCACAAAGACCTATCTACTACAGAAATAATTATAGATAAGAATCAGTGCCATTTAGATTATCAGAGTCTAAAATTAAAATTAAAATCTGTTCACTAAATCTAACTTTTACAAACTTAGAAATACCTCATTTGATCTTCCCAATTGCATAGTATATATGGAAAGAGACTATATTCCTACACCAATTCTACTCCGAGTAGATAACCTACTTGAATTGAATGAAATTTTATGATCACACTGTCTAATGGCTCTCCAAATGGGCAATCTATACATAAAAGCTATGCTAAAGTGTAGAACTTTCTTTCCTCTATCATGAGCAACTGATTCAGGAGGTCTAAGATAGGGCTTAAAATCCACAATTTTTAACCAGTACCCATGATGGTACTGATGCTGGAAGATCCTTGAATATTAGTTTAAAAGACTATCTCAACTGAGACCAAAAGATAAGTCATTTTATGGAGAAGCTCAGACTTAATCCCAGACTTCTATTCTCCTTTTAATTATCAACTCCATTCACAAACGAAATTTAGGAAGTTCTTTCTTCACCTCACAGAAATATGTGTGTAAAGAACTTTTCACCAAGTACTTATCAGGAGGCTTGACAAAGCTCAACTCTGAAACCACTTTAAGGGGTTAACAGCTCAGTGATGTACTCGCACACTCCAAGAAAACATACTCTCCCCAGCCCATACCAGAAACTAAGAATTAACCAGAAATGTGTCACACTAGTAAACACTACCATGTGCTTGTTTTACTTAATCTAAATAATTTTACTAAGAAGCTATTATTTCTGCCAGTTTTATGGGCAGGGGAAAAGAACAAAAAACAAAAAATGAAAAAAAAAAAAAAGGCTTTGGTGGTTCTAAGGAATACAGGGTGGTCAGTACAGAACTAAGTTAGAGAGCTGAGCTCTTTGCCGTACAGAACCGCAATGTGCCTATCATTAGGACCTCTAACCACTGCTTAAGCAATACATTTTGATACAGTATTCTGCATGCTCTTTCATTTGTCCTTAGGTCACAAAGAACTTTGTTCAGTTTCTACTTCATAAAAATCAATCATTTACCTCTGATTCTTCCTCTCTCCTGTATTAAAGCAAACCACCCTCCCTTCCTCCCTCCCACTCACATTATGCTTCTGTAATCAATTTTATCTGATCTTAGTGGTTTGTCTTGGCTGTTACTATAATAACTACCTTTCTCCTCCATATGGAACAACAACACACACAGCATAGGCTAAAAAGCCCTGGGTTGTGAAAGATGATTTTCTTAAAATGATAACCAATTGCTTTAGCCTTCTTGTGGAATAATGCAGAGTGTCCAGTTCTGCCATTGCATTTTTTACTTCTGAATCTCTACTGCTCTAAACTTAAGGATAATTTGCCCATAATCTACCAAAGCTTATCTTCACGGAGTATCTAATCTCTGCACCCATTCTTCAAAACAGAGAATACCCTTAACAGGCTTGTCAGGAAGTCATATTTATTAAGTTTTCTGACATAACATCAATTTTGCTAAATGCTTACAACCTGAGTTGCCCAGTAGCATGCTCACTAACATTGTCTGGTTACTGAGCCTTAGAAATGTTACTAGTATAAACTGAAATGTAAAGCACAGTCTGGATTTCAAAGGCAGTACAAAGAGACTCATCCATGATTTTCATTACATTTTGATTACAAGCTAAAATGATATTTTGTTTATACTGTGCTAGGTACACAGTTAAAATTAATTTCACTTTTAAAACCTTTAAAGTATATGAAATTTCATTTACTAGCTCACATTTGCATTATATTTCTTGTATAAACATAACTCTAAAGACTCTAAAATTCTAAGCCTGACTGGCCCACTGCCCACATTTTAACAGATGCAATATAAGACCTCCTTTAAACATACCCAGTCTCTCTGTCCAAACATCTCAAAACTTTATCAATCATATCATCTGATAACAAAAATTCTAAAACAATGTTTCAGAACAGAGATAAGTTTGTGAACATTTAAAGGAACACTTCTGGAAATAAAGCTACCAGAAACATCTCCAAAGTATAGTTAATTTGCCACAAATTAGGTAGCGAATGCCCTATTCAAAGGTATGTATAAACTGCTTTACCTATTCCATAAATCGTCTTCTCCAGCTCTTCAAAGTATTCTATTGACCTTTTCTTACCTTTTTTTTAGTCTTCTGTGTACTTAAAAATGTGCTCCCAAGGTAACATAATCGTTTTCTCTAACTTAACAAAGGAAAAGAAAAACCAGAGGAATAAATAAAATATCTATTACTATTTATATGCAAAACCAAATGCACTTAGGGGAAAACTATTAAAATTTTAGAAAGGCTATACTGGACATATGCCATAAGCCCAGCTCAACTGATGACCTGGGGACCTTGGTAGTCAACTCCGATACTGTGGTCACCTAGCAGTTCCCTTCTCAAAGAAGAGAGAAAATCATTATATCTTTTAATTGTATAAACCAAGAAATGAGTTGATGACAGTTTGTAGAAACGGTGATGATTAATCAAAAGATCAGAAGGGAAAGGTTTCAGGCTATCGCTATCAGACAGAGAACGAAATCAGTAGTAACAGGCGAGAAGTACTTTGAAAACATGAAGTATGGTGCATCGTATTATACCAGTGCTTTAAATCAACTACGCAACATGCAGAATAGACAATGAGGATACTTTGACTAATGTATAGAAGTTCTTTATATGAGACATATCTAGACTTTTAGTTTTTCTTTACATACTATGTTGATTTAGAAAGAATACTTTATAATTTCTTCTTTGATAGATGTAAAACTAGTAAGTGGTGCATATTCTAAAAGTTAGATGACCATTTAAAATCTTAACTGTAGTGGAATACAAACATGTGAGCCCATGTTTTCACTAATTCGGAGGAAAAAATGATTAGTATATGAACAAGTTTGTTAGGTAAAAACTTATTTCCTTCATAAGGTATTGCTATATCTCTTATGAAATAAATTATAATTAAATATACAATATGTATAAATGCAGAGGTATATAGGCTAGATTTTATGTGAATAAGCTGAAATACTCATGGATTCAGTGTTCCTGTATACTAACTCCTGCAGGTTAGTTTGAAGTTGTAAGGGGTAATGTGTAAATGTTCACTATTCACTGTAAACTTCAGCCTGGATAACTCAAAAGGAACTAGACAGTCCAAAGAATTACACACCAACACTGTTTCAAGACATAAATGCTCTAATAAGAAAGAAATGAGAAATGTTAAAACAGTATTTTGGCTTGAGAATGATTCATTCAAGGAGGTGCAAATATATAAAGTTACATTAAAAGTAACATTTTCATTAAATGAAGAACAAAAAAGATAATCAAGAAGAATATTCAAGGAAGGAAGAAATAAGCCAGCAGTAACGAGTGTTAACAATCAACAGGAAAGTCTGATACTGAAGGTCTTCTTATACCTCAGACACTTGTTTAATAATTGTTGTTTGTTTTAGTCAGAATATCTTAGTCTCTCAAATCCTTCTCTGCACATTTTTACTCACCTACCTCTTACCCCTTTACTTCTCCAACTCCATACTCTTTCCTCTCCTATACCATCCCCTAATCATCCTACATATACCAAAAACGTTATCTAGCATCCAAGGTCCTACAAGAAACATGACAATGACTCACTCACCCTCCTTATCCATCTCCCATGTCAGGTCATTTTACCACAAGCTTGACATTCTTATTGTTCATATCCTTAAATATGCACAGCTACTCTCCCATCTACCTAAATCTTCAGGGTTCATTGATGCCCAGTTTTCCTCATGAAGCTTTCCAGGAGACCGTGCCTCTTGGTTTTGCACTGTGCTGGGTTTCCTACTCATTCAGCTAGTATTCAGATGCCTTCTCATGCAATTCATCACTTAGATATAAACCATATTGTAACATTTACATTCAATTTATATACAGAATTTTTCTACAACTAGAGAATAGCAAACTCAAGCTTTCTGTTTTCTTCACAGCAACATAAGAAGCAGTACATTTCTTTTAAGAAGCAGTACATTTCTTTTGAATGGGGAATAGTGTAATTTTATACACTATTCCCCGCTTTCCCAATATTGTTTCATAGTTCCCCAAATACATTCAACTCCTGGATTTTCTTCCACAAATTCAAAATATTGCATTTTAATACACCCACGTATAACTGGAAGGGTCTTACAATCATAAATTGGATACTGACTTAAGAATATAACCAAAAGCAAGGATGAATAGTTACCTTCTTGAATAATGATACAAAATCAGCTTTAACATTTTTTACAAATATCCTGGGGGGGGGGGAGCACATGAATAGCAAAACATAAAAATTTAAAGATTTCCTCAAGCAATTCTCGACAGCCAATTACCAACCCAAAAGACAGTAACTTTAGGAATTTCTCTAAGGGGAGTAAAATATGTAACTATTAGAAAAAGAAAAAGAAGATAAAACATAAAATTAAATCATTGTATCTCAGAAAAACTATGAAAAAATTTATTTTAAAGATTTAAAATGCAATGACAGAAAATACCTATATAGTTAAAAAAGGTCTTATACTCTTTAGAACAAAAACTAATAAATAAATAAATAAATCAAAAACTAGAAAATTTTAAAGCATTTCACAAAGGAACAGAATTATCTACATCTTGTATACCAACCCTTTCTTCAAAATTCAAAAGTAAGCACTATTTACCAGAGTAAGAAGGGATGCCCATTGCAACAGTGAAAACATAACGTTTAGGCATGCCACTGAAGATTCCATTTGATCTGTACTCAAATTACGTCCCCAGCCCTATCTTCCCATTGTAAGTTCTACTCACCTATTCAAAAGGAGTATTCAGGATATTGTTTATACTATTACACATAGTATCTCAAAGCTCTTACATATGCTGCCTATGTTGCATAAAATGTTCTATGAATAAGTCTAATGACTCCTCTCATGTACAGTCAAATGCCACAACTTTCATTTATTTACTTTTTTCATAATTTCAATGAACATGAAATAAACACAAACTCTACTGGCACTGATCCAGACACCAAAGACAGAGAGAAGAATCAGTAATAATTACTACAGATGTCATGTGAAGAGAGAAATGGAAAAACATCAATAACATAGAATAATGGAAAAGTACAATGTACCACAACTTAGAGCCCTTAACAACTTCCTAAGTAAATAAAAGAGCAGAAAACTCAAAAAATACAAAAGGCTGAAGTATGAAGGTAACTATCAAGTACATGTCTGGAGAAAAGACATTAGATGTTTGAAGCATTAAAGGACCAAAGGAAGTAACAGGAAATGAGGGTGAAAGGATAGCCCTTATGGGGAAGCATAACTGTAGGCCACATGAGAAAGCTTGACCATTTGTAAGCCACAAGTCAATGAAGAGCTTTAGGTTCATGAGAGGTTTGAAGGGAAGACAGAAATAACGTACTTATAAATTATTTAAAAAATAGCAAAAAGTTGAATCAGATTTGTACATTTCTCTCCTAAGAAGAATCGAAGACTGACTTTCTTTTACCCAAATTTCTTCCTGGCCTCCTCTTTTGTTTGACTTGCTGAATAGAGAAGGAAAATCTTGGTAAGTTCAGACAAGGGTCTGAGGGCTGGAACCCAGGGGATAGAAACGGAACTGCGGACAAGACTGGAATACTATGAAATACTATGAGTCAGACCTATAGAATTTACTTGTTACTAGATTTGGGAGAGCTACACAATACTAAAGATGGACGTTTCTGGCTACGATTTAATTTTACCTTTTCTGTCAACTTAGTCTTGAGCATCCCTCCAACACTTCTAACCTAGCTTTCTTCTCTATCTTAAAAAGTGACAGACCACAGCTAAATCCATCTGTATCTACAGTTCATTCACAGTATAGTATTTTGTCTTCATCACTCCACAGAAACATCTCTTGGAGTTACCAACAATGTGTAAAGTTAAAAATCATCTAAAGTTACAGATAAGTTGAAATAAGGAGCAGTGATTTTTCTAAGTGACTTGATTTCAAGTTGTTGAATAACCTCTCTATCCAGATTTCTTATGAAATAATACTTTTCTTTATTATTGGACCCATCTTGGTTTTCTACACAAGCTCTTCCTTGATCTCTATGACCTGCTAATGTTGGTATTCTCCTACTTTTGGCCTTTCGTTGGCTTGGTATTCATTCTGCTTAGTATATTCCATGCCAATAAATCTAATGGCTGGGCCCCTTCAACTTAGACCTACATCTGTGACTTGGCATTCCTATAAGGCTGTCAACTAGACAAACAATAGATCTCTTTATTATAAAGGGTCAATTTAACTGATCTGTTACTCAAAGGGCCCCCTCCTCATCCTTCTGCAAAAGGTTCACCTTAGCAAATCAAGCCCTTTGTAATTTGGCCTCTCCCCAACATCTTCGGTGATTCATCTTCCAACAACTCCCTAATGTTCCATATATATCATGATATAGGTTTTCTGAGCTAGTTTCCTAAAACATGTAGCAATTGTGTATATATCCATATAAACTGTCCCCTTTGTCTATTGACTCTTGGCTTCTTTAATACCTTTCAACTCCAAGTACCATCTTTGAACAGACAACAATGTTCCACATATAACAAAGCAAAGTTTTTCCAAGTGAATCATGAGGGCCAAATCTTAGAAAAACTATACTTTAATCTACTGGGGCCATTACTGCAATTGCATGATGTACCAGGTATCAGAAAAGGGCAAATTAAGCACACAACACTTTTTGAGCTTTCATCTACATCATTCCCTGTTTTGAATAAATAGTAATGAAAGTGTTGTTGACTGTCCTGTTTTCACAATCACCCCTCCCATTCTGGATTCAATGCTTGACTTTGCTGGCATGACACTGACCTGTAATTCTCAACAGAACCTAAGGCTCTCGGGACTTAGAAAACTTGGTACACTGAGCTTTCTAACCACCAAGGAGCACTGATACCAGGCTTAACAGGAAAAACAAACAAACAAACAAACAAACCACTCTTCCTACCTTATTCACCTGATGACTTTACAGTCATCCTTCAGGATTACTTCAAATATTGCTGATGGGTCGGGCGGTAGTGGCGCACACCTTTAATCCCAGCACTTGGGAGGCAGAGGCAGGTGCATTTCTGAGTTCGAGGCCAGCCTGATCTACAGAGTGAGTTCCAGGACAGCCAGGGCTACATAAAGAAACCCTGTCTCGAAAAAAAACAAAAAACAAAAACAAAAACAAAAAACAAAAAAACAAAAAAACAAAACAATAACAAAAAACAAAAAACAAATATTGCTGATGGAAAGCACAAAGTGAATACAGCCCTCCACATTAAATAAGGCCAACTTTATGATGGTCTGTCACTGCTAGCCTACTAATCATTCTCCTCAAGAGAAGCTGTGAATCCTGTAGGAAAAACACCATGCCTTCTCCACTTTCATAGTGCCAGAGCTGACATATACTTAATGTTTACAAGATAACTAATACATAAGTCTGGAACTTATGAGGGAGGATCAAAGACAGATAGATATGTAACCCGGATCTCCACATTTAGTTACAACTGAAGATGAGACATGACATTATTTCAGCAGAGGACAAGTAGAATAAAATTTGCATAAGCAAAAAAAAAAAACCTTGCATAAGCAATTAACTGAAAAAAACCTGCACGAAGAGAATAAATGATAGAACGGCAAGTGACAATAGCCACAAGAAGGGAAGGCACTAAGGGAACAACAAAACAAAATCTGAAGGAATGCAGACAACAACTTCAAACTCAGAGAAAAGTCAAGTGAAAACCAAACACAGAAAAGCACTCTTTAGGATCATTAATTGATCAGTACCATTAATCTTTGTGGGAATTATTTCATGTTAACACTAAGATAAAGATAGAACAAAAGGTACAGACAAGATAAAGACTTTTTCCCATTAATCTATTCAAATATTCATTGAGCCCTGAATACAACGATCAGAATTGCACACATATAAGGACCACAATCCTTATCCTTAAAAGGCTTTTATTTAGTAGCAATAAAATCCAGAAGAAAATTGGCAGAAAACTCATAAAAGACTTTTTCCTTTGAGTCAATGAAACTCTTAACCTAGTAAAAGTCTTACTAAAAGGTAACTGAAACACTAAATTAATTAATTAATTAATTAAAATAAAAACTGGTGACTGGTAAGATAGTTCAGTGGTTATGAGTACTTGCCCTCTTCCTGGCCGTAGTGATGATGTACTCCTATCCTTCTGGACTGTAGGCTCTAATTAAATGCTTCCTACTGTAAGTTACCTTGCAGTTTTATCACAGCAGTAGAAAAGTAACTCAGACAGACAGACAGACAGACAGACAGACAGACACACACACACACACACCTAAACAACAACAAAATAAGTTATTTGGTGCCAGATACCATTAATTTTAAAAATCAATGTGCCTAATATTTATATATGCCACTCATCTGTAGAATGTAAAATTTAAAATTCTAGTGACTAAGGATGTTGAACATTTCTTTAGTGCTTCTGGCCACATGAGTTTCCTGTCTAGAATTCTCTGTTTAGCTCTATATGCCATTTTTTAATTGGGTTATTTGGTTTGTTGGTGTCTAATTTCCTGAGTTCTTTATATATTTTGGATATTAGCCATCTGTCTGATGAAAGTCCCATTCTTTAGGCTGCCGATTTGTCCTACTGACCATGTCCTTTGCCTTAAAGAGGCTTTCCAGTTTCATGAGGTCCCATTTAATTGTTGATCTTAGTACCTGAGCTGTCAGGAAGTTGTCTCCTGTGCCAATGCATTTGCACAATGCTATTCCCCACTTCCTCTTCTATCAGATTTAGTGTATCAGGTCTTTGACCCACTTGGACTTGAGTTTTGTGCAAGGTGATAAGACATGGATCTATTTACATTCTTCTACATGCATTCATCCAGTTAGACCAGCACCATTTGTTGAAGAGATCCTCTGGAGGCCTCCCCTTCTCTAAGGAGACAAGCAGGGAGGGAGTGGGGGAGGGGAAAAGAAAGCGAGAGACTGGGAGGAAAGGAAGGAGGGAAAGCTATGATCCAGACAGAAAGTAAGCCAATTAATCAATTAAAATTCCAGTGACTTCATTCTGGACTTTGATAGGCTCTACAGAGCCTAGCAAACTAAAAGGTGCCTACCTAGTAGGTACCCCTTAAATTTTTTTTGTTGTTGTTGTTTTGTTTTGTTTTGTTTTTTGGGTTTTTTGGTTTTTTTCGAGACAGGGTTTCTCTGTGTAGTCCTGGCTGTCCTGGAACTCACTTTGTAGACCAGGCTGGCCTCGAACTCAGAAATCCGCCTGCTTCTGCCTCCCAAGTGCTGGGATTAAAGGTGTGCGCCACCACACCTGGTGGTACCCCTTAATTTTTGACTACTGTTATTTATAGCTAAATGAAATACAGAGATTAGTTTTCCATAAATTCAGTCATCTAAACTCAACTCAAATTAACCAAAGGTTTACTATTTTTCTCTAACATTCATGTGTCATATTTTACTCATATTTCCTACTCTAATAGGGTTTTCCTCCTATTCGCTCTATTTTATTTTACTGTCTTTGCTGTCTTACTAAAGTAGCTTAATTGCTACTTTAACAGTTTGAGGTCCTGGAATCTGGGCAAATAGAGCAACAATATACCTTTTTATAAATATACCTTAATATAAAGGAGGAGAAAGCAACCCCAAACCCTAATAACAGAATCAGCATAGGTAATGAGTAACAAGTAAGCAATTAATGACCATTACTACTAAGTGACTAACCAAATGGGAGGCAGAAACAATGCAAATTTGGTTTTCCTACACAAGAAATTCCAATCAGCTTCTCTGAATTAAGTTCATCACTTTTAAGAAGATGAAGGGCACTCGCTTCCAATGTTCAATTCACTAATTACTCAGGTGGTCATCAGAGCAAATGCATGCTGCCCTGGTCCTAATCCTGGCTTACTGTATAACCAAAAAAAAAAAAAAAAAAAGGAATAACATTTCTCTGTCTTTACATAGTTGTATTTCCATTCTAGAGATGAAGGAAACTCTGCTACATCAGCCACAGAAACAATAACAGACTATCAACACCTCAGTTTGGGAACAGCATTTCTGGCTACATCATAGGTTGCAAAGGGTACCAGCAATATCAGCTGCTTTTAAAATGAGAGCAGGAAAAAGAAACCTTGTCCTGACAGGTTGGAAAGAAACACTGTTCAAAAATCAGTAACTCATATTTCAATATATATTTTAGAATATTTGATTCAAGAGAACCAATTTAAGTCTTTCAGGCTTAAATATCCCAGCTCTCTTGCTTATTCAGTTCAAGAGCCTGAGGTAAGTTTCTGGGTCTCCGTTTCCTCATCTATGAAGTGGGAATAGTATTTATATTTACTAGGGTAGGTAATTCATACATACTATCACCAAAACTTGCAACCTTAGCCCACAGCATACTGCAAGTAATGGTTGTTGATGATGGCAGTTTAAATAAATGATAGTCTTTAGCAATATTATTATTATTATTATTATTATTGTTATTGAACCTAACAATATGGCTGGGCTGTGACATAACTTGCCAGTTCTAATTTTGACTAAAGAAATGTAGTAAAGTAAGAAATCTAGCACATGTGCACAAGACTGACCCATTAGAAAAACAATTCTAAGCATTCCTTATCAAAAAGCAAAAATGAGTGAGAAAAGCACTCCAACAACAAGGGCAGCATTTACACATAGTCCTTTCTGGCAACACCACCACCTATGGGTTTATGGCTGCCATCTCGCAGTGTAGAAGCAGAACAACATTTGCCCTAAAATTCGACCTCGCTTGAGTGCTGCTTATTGCTATATTACTATTTCTGGCTCCTAAGGACCAAACCACGGTTTCTTCAAAGTGTAATACAAGGCCACTACTGACAAATAATTGCAAGATTTCTCCCCCCTAAGTCTGGAAATAGTGGGAATGGACTAAGCTCCGGTGTGTACTCTTTCTAGAAATTTCAACTTAAGTCAGGCCTTTAGTCTTAGCCTCATAGATTAGTGATTTCAGACAAATTACATCATCTCAAGTCTGGATTAAACAAAGATATAAAATTTACTTCAAATAAACCCCAAAAGAATTAAACAGGCACATAAAATCATTTTAAAACCTTAAACAAATAAAAGTTATTTTCCCAGAAGTAAACATGACTAACTTTTGGAAATCTCATCTTCTCTCCTAACACAGCTACTCCCTTTATCTCATCTGCAAAGAAAGCTCTGAAGTATACTTCTGAAAGAAAACTTATTGCATTCTATAATTTCCTGATAAGATCTCTCAGTCTTTATATAAATAATATTACTAAATCACATACTTGAAAACAAGAGCACAGGGACTGGAGAGATGTCTCAGAGGTTAAGAGCACCGACTGCTCTCCCAGAGGTCCTGAGTTCAAATTCCAGCAACCACATGGTGGCTCATCTATAATGAGATCTGATGCCCTCTTCTGGTGTGTCTGAAGACATCTACAGTATACTTATATATAATAAATAAATAAATCTTTTAAAAAAAGAAAATGAGAACACTACTCTCTAAAAATCAAATAATGTAAAATTAAAGCAGAGTCAAAGAAATACTACTAATTAAGAATACAAACACAAACATTATTTGTATTCTGAACAAAACAAGATGGCCAAGTGCCAAAGTGCAGTATCTTAATAATTAGAATACTAGAATGTCCTCAATTTTCAACTCATTACATTCTGGCTCCATAAACAGTTTATTTAGGCACTGCTAGATAATAACAAACAACACCAGAAATTAGTTATTTATTGAGTTAGTTACAATACTACATCTGAGAAATCAGTCCAAGCACATTACAGTAACTTACACTTCATATATATGTAAGCTATACGTATAGTAGGTAGATTCATTATCTACATGTCCTATATGAGAACCAGGCCATCTACCTCTCCTGTTCTCAGTAAGCACTACCCACTTATTTTGTAGTGAATGAAGTTTAAAGAACTTAGGGTAAGCAGGTAGACAAACACATAAAAGTAACAAGCAATTATAACATGGAAAGGCAAACACATTATTAAGGGAGGCTAAAAGACAAGTGGTAGGCCTAGAAGAGTCTAAGTCAAGTTTTTGGGAACTACTAGCTGAAACTCATTCCAGATGGTTGGTAATTCCATTTCAAAAGCATTCTTGCCTATCCAGCCTGGGAAAAACAGAATACATTTTAAGGGTCTTGCCATTTTTTTTACCTAAGTATGTGTGTGTGTGCTATATATATAGTTTTGTTTCTTTTCTAGTGAATAAAACTAGCTTGTCCAATCTTTTTCTTCTCACATTTCCAAATCAAGTTAGAGATCAGAATCAGTTAATTTTCACCATATTTGCTAACATCCAACAGTCAAAAATATCTCAGAGATACATACCACGACTTTTAAGTGCTTAAAATGAGTAATTATTCTAGACTAACCTAATGTTTCTAAGTTCACCTAACTTTCTCAGAGAACTATATCCAATCAGCATATCAAAGATACCAAAAGCCAAGACTCCTACTTAACCCAGTGTATGAGCAGGTCCTGATTTTCCCACAGTCATTTGTAAACTGCCACCTCAGAACAGCAAAGCCAAATGGCCCTTCTACTTTAGTTTCCTTCCTAATTCACTCGTAGCCAAATACATGACTGTATGACTCTTTCTCACCAACTGTATCCTCTCAGTCCTCTGCTTTTCCTATCATTGGAAGGATCATTGAGTTAAGGGTCCAACTAAGAAGATACTAATGAAAAGAGGGAAATGGCAGAGGGAAGAATAAAGAAGGTGCAATCGGCCCTCTCACTTGTCACTCTTGTAGAGATCATTTCATCTCACTGGACCAGTGGCAACTAAAGAAACTAAATCTCGGTGCCTTGGTAATCTGCTGAGCTGTCACCAACTGGGATGTGTTTTGTCCCCTAAAACACAAAGGCCATATATAACTTCTTTTACCACCTAAATGAGATGGGCACCTCTGAGCCTCAGCTCCGAAGCTTGTTACCATGTCACTCTGCCTTCTCTTAGGTAGTAGGCTAGCAGTCTCCTATGTACAAGCAGCATACTGTAGAAAGCAAGCAGGGTTCCTGCTCATACCTCATCTGGCTCTCACACGGATTAACAAGAAATGGAAGGGGAGGGGGGGAATCTCAAGATCAGTATCCCAAACCCTCAGAAAACAGGCTTTTAAAGTTCCCGAGCACAGTACATTTCACAATAACCTAGTTTACAAATACAACTGAAATTTTACAAAACATCCTTTAACTACTATGAATAACTCTTCCTGATTATTGTCCATTTTCTTTCTTCCTACTAATATGGCCTACTACATGAATTTCAAAATGCTCTAAGGAGTTGCAACCTGTAGTTTGGAAAGAAAACTACCTTCCATTCTTTTCTCTCCCTCCCCAATTTTTTTCTCCCATTCTCTGCTCCCTAGCCATCCGCAAAAAGCTTTTTGAAACCTTACCATAGGACTGTATAGGAGAACAGGGTAGTTTTAGAATGCAAAGTCTAGGAGGCAGAAGAGAGATCAAGAAAGACAGAAATCCTGATGGCAATGGGGAGACCATTTGCTCTGGACTAAGAGAAAGCACTAAATCCATCTTCTTTCAGAGACAGTGTTAATCTGAAGGGTAAAGTTTTACAGTACTGCCAGAATACAAAATAGGCAAAACAGGCGTATGGATTGGTCTGGGGTGGTAGCCAACAAATGTTGACGATTCTGTCCAGGGCTAGCTCAGTGGTTAAAAGCACTGGCTGCTCTTCCAGAGGATGCAGGTTTGATGCCCAGCACCCATACAGCAGCTTAGAACCAACTCCAGTTCCAGGGCATCTGACAGCATCCTCTGGCCTCTGTAGGCACCGAGCCATGCATGTGGTGTACAGACACACATGCAGGCAAACATCTACACACTTCAAATAGAATAACTGCTGGGGGAAAGACAAGAAAATGTGCCTAGGTTCAAAAATAAGTTTTGTTTAGTAGTAATTTATTTCTAATTGAGAGAGATGGGCCACCTGCAAGTATCCAAGAGACTAGAAGTCTACAGATCAAATCTAGTTTGTGGCCTGGTTTCACTCAATCTCTGAACAATGACATGTTAAAATGATTTTAAAAAATCAAAACAATAATACTTTGTGATATATGTATGTGAAACTAAAATTTCAGCATATATAAATAAAATCTTATTACAAAATATTTACAGTGGTTTATTTATATAATATTTATGGCTATCTAGCCCTTTATAAAGAAATGTTTATAGACCCCCCTTCCCAAAAATGTGAAAGCACTGTCAGTTCACTGACCAAAATATTAACCTTGTATGTCAGACACTGGAAAATGTGAAATGAATAATGGTTCTCTTACATACTATGATAGATGGCAGGGGGCAGAAGTGAGAATTAGAGGAATAAAAAGCAATTGGTAGGAACTATCAGAGAGGCAATATGGCAAATGATGAGAGCGACAGGGGTCACAGTAAGAAGCAAGCATTTCTTTCATAGTTGATACTAAGTTGCTTACAGAAGTAACAACTTTACTCATTGGCAGCTTTCAAACAAATGGCTTATCATTAAGAATCACAAAATTCTAAAGTAGAGGTTTGTCATAGTTAAACCTTTACATTTCTCTGTACACTTTGAACAACATCACTGTATTACTTATAAACATGTGGTTACCAAAATCAAAATTTTACATTTCCTGTATACTTTTTTACATGGGAATATGAGTTTCTGTGTGTAGTCTAAGATCCCCAATTAATCTTGAGTTGGCCATTACAAATTCCACTTCACAAGTGAAGAAACTAAGGTTATACAGAATTTCTCCAAGTTCAAAGCAAACTACACATCGTTGTAGTGAGAAGTCCTAACACCTATGTTTTCTCCCTGCAAAATGTTTGCTATTTTTCTTTTACTAATCCAAGGATCATATAATTAATTACTATTATTAATTTCAAGATAAGGGAAATTCTTAGTTATTTGTTCTAAAAGTTGTTCTTGTACCAAGCAACTACATTTATGCCAGCAATATTGGTTTTTATTTCTTTCACTAGCCTTTACAGTGTACCATGTTCCAATGGTAAAAGATTCTGTAGTTTTATGGGCAGATCCAACAGCTTCTGTTCTCTAATGAGCTAAGTTGCTTTCACGACATCAATGCAAGACTACTAACTATAAAAATGTCACTTAAATCAAGGTTGTTAAATATGTCACTATAGTTTCTGATATGGGGATGCTCTTGGGCAACAGTAAGAAAGCCTGTAGAAAATAGATAAAACTCAGTTTCACTCTCTCCATTAGAAATGAAGGCTGCCTACACTTCTCTAATCCTAACCTAGGCTTCACTTCTGCCTATAAACTGGGGACAACATAGGTCTTCTTAGGCCTCCCATCCAGATGGAGGAATGCACATGACAGTTCATTAGACCCTACCAGTACTCAATACTTCCTACTTTAATTACCTATATTATTTCTAGCTCTCTCAGCTAATAAGCAATATCTATTTACATTTTAACAACAACAAAAAGGAAGTAGCAATTAATTCCCAATTCAACACCAGGTTTATATAATTTTTAAGGAAGTAAAAAAGAGAATAAGGAAAGGTTATTACCAAATAAGATTTGCTACATAACTTTATACAGACTAAAAGGATGGTTAGGGCAGCCACCACTCACTGTTCAAACCTGGGGTAAGTGCAGGCTCCTCTGGTTTCACCACTCTGCACTCCTCTGAAGGAAAGCAGTTTTTCCTAGTCAAGGCAGCTGCTACTGAACCTCTGCCCTAGGAAGAGTTTGTCTCCTTGCACCAAGTACACCTGTCTCCATCAAACAGTTCAGGCTAGAAATGGCTCCAAATAAAATACCCAGCTGACTATGTAGTTAGAGGATGAAGCCCTGAGGAAAACTACCAGCCCAAAGTACAATTTATCTTTTCAGCATTTATATAGATCTCTATAACCTGAAAAGATACATTTTTAAGTAAATAAACTTCTAAGAAGATAAATTAATAAGGATGAAGATACAAGATACACTTAGATTTTTACTTCTGAATCCTCAACCATGTCGATAAAACAGTATACCATATGTTTGGAACACTGAGTTAGCAATTTTTTTAAAAAGTGGATATATGAAGAGAAAAATAAGAATATGAAATAGATACCATATAGTGATAGACAGAAGTGTCACCAAAACACAATAAACTAGCCTGGGTTTGATCATCTCTTTTGTAGGTTGGTCTGTTTGTTGATTAGTTTAGTTTTGGGTTTTAAGTAATGACAAATTGGGGGAAGGGTGATGTTAAAGGAACTGGTAATTACAGATAAGTTCCATACAATACAATCAGACATTGTGAAAAAACAGAAGAGGCCTTGAACAGCCTCTCCAGCTTACACTCATATGAGAAGCTGCTTATTAGTCTCCCTCTTTGCCCCTGTACACTCTTATCTGCAAACAGTTGTTAACCAAATCATTTCCTCTTTAAACCTCTTTACTTCCCAGTGTCCTTTGCATTTTATTCTAACTCCTACCCCTCTTAGTCCTATGTGATCTTACCCCTACCTCTCTCTCTTCCATCCATCCCCTGAATTTCTTCAGACAGCCAGTTAAGTACCTATGGCCTTTCTACTTGGTGTCAGGAACTAGGTCATGTCATGGGGCACTGTAAAGAAGGGAGGGGACATGTCTTCCCATACTGAGCTTGCACTCTAGCAATAATAAAAAGACAAGAAAACCAAGGTAAATAATTAGAGAATGTAATGTGTGACATGAGGCAAATGAAGTGTTAAGCTCTCGCCACCTCTTAATTTCTGACAGCACATTCAGAAATGCATAATTATTTGATTCATTTCACTACATGTTTATCACAAGAGCTCCATAGGACATAACCATGTCATTATTGTTCACTGCAGCACCGAAACACTTAGCATTGACCATTATGATGGTTTGTATATGCTTGGTTCAGGGAGTGGCACTATTAGGAGGTGTGTGTGACCTTGTTGAAATAGGTGTGTCACTGTGTATGAGAGCTTTAATACCCTCATCCTAGCTCCCTGAAAGACAGTATTCTCCTAGTGGCCTTCAGATGAAGATGTAGAACTCTCAGCTCTGCCTGCAGCATGCCTGCCTGGACGCTGCCATGATCTAACCTTGATGATAACCTCTGAACCTGTTAGCCATCCCCAATTAAATGTTGGTTGTCCTTATAAGAGTTGTCTTGGTCATGGTGTCTGTTCACAGCAGTAAAACCCTAAGTCAACCATGTATCCACATGTTTCTGTTAAATGAAGAAGTTATCAATATTATCTACTTTAATTCAGGAATGAGTAAAATAAGGTCCTGATGTTAAAAGTCAAAAGTGAATTGAGTGGCATACACTTTAAGTCCCAAATATACATTTAAAATACTGATGTTTGCCAGATGGTAGTGGTGCATGCCTTTAACTCTGGCACTCAGAAGGCAGAAGCAGGTGGATGTACAGAGAGAGGGGGTTCTAGGTCAGTCAGGGCTACACAGAGAAACCCTGAGTTGAAATATATATATATATATATATATATATATATATATATATATATATATACACATACATACATTTAATTTAAAAATAAAATAAAAATAAATAGATAAAATACCAATGTTTGGTTTGGTTTGGTTTGGTGAATCTCCTGTAGCTCAACATAGCCTCAAACTCATTACTGAGCCTCCTGCCTCGTCAAGTACTGAGAGTACAAGCCTATGTCATACCTTTTACGTTCTGTTAGGGAACTGAACCCAGGGTTCCATGCTCCGTGGGTAAGCATTTTATCAATTGAGCTACATCCTAGTCTTCAAAATATTTATCTTTAAAATTCAAACAACTCGGAGCTGGAGGGATAGCTCATTGGTTAAGAGCACTGACTACTCTTTCAGAGGTCCTGAGTTCAATTCCCAGCCACCACATGGCGGCTCACAACCATCTGCCACAGGATCCGATGCCCTCTTCCGGTGTGTCTGAAGACAGTTACAGTGTATTCACATATATTAAATAAAAATAAAAACCTTTAAAAAACATTCAAACAGAAGACTCAATGGGTAACAGTGCTTGCTCTACAAGCACAAGGCTCTGAGTACTCAACACATGCTCTGTCATGGCAGCAAGTGCCTGTAACCCTAACATTGGGGAGGCAAAGACAGACGTAACTACTCCTTTACAGGGTACCATGTTCCAATAGTAAGATTCAGAAAATGTAAAGGCAGGGCAGGGCTAACAGCTTCTGTTCTCTAGCTTAATGATGTGAGTCCCTTTCATGACATCAATACAAAGCTGCTAACTATAAATAAAATGTTTCTGATATGGGGATGTTTTTGCACCAACCTCACCAATAAGGAAAACAGTCTCATATGAGCATCTGGTTCAGTGAGAGACCACCCAGGTCTCAAGGCAAAAAAGAAGACAACAATAAAGGAAGAAACCCAGAGACCTGCTCTGCCTCTACATGCACATGCACATGAACTAGAGCACACACTCTCATGAGCATTCACCACACATTCAGGCATACACATTCAAATCAATTCGTAGAATAATCCTAGTACTGTGGAGATACAATCAAAAGGATCAAGAGTTCATGGCCACTCTCAGCTCTGCAGTAAGTTTGAAGACAGTCTAGGCTATATGACCTTTCATCTAAAAGAATTTAAAAAACACTGACCAACTAATCTTTTAAAACTTAAGAAACCATCAAAATTGGTGGGCTGGAGAGATGGGTCAGTGGTTAAGAGAACTATCTACCTGCTCTTCAAGAAGTCCTGAGTTCAATTCCCAGCAACCACATGGTGGCTCACAATCATCTACAATGGTATCTGTGGCCCTCTTCTGGCACACAGGTGTATATTCACATAGAATACTCATATACATAAAAATAATCTTTAAAAAAANAAAAAAAAAAAGAAAAAGAAACCTTAAAGTTTAACTTTGCATAAAAAAGTTTAAAAAAAAAATACCTAATATTTAAATGTAGTTGTTCAAGAAGAATATTTCAAATTCCATCAGATATTTACCTTAATGTTTTGTTTTTACTTTTGTTTTTCTGAGACAGGGTTTGGCTGTTTAGCTAAAGCTGGCCTACTGGCCCAGGCTAACTTAAAAATCTCTGCAATCTCTCTGCCTCAATCCATGCTAAAACAAGTGAACTTAAAACAAAACAAACTGCCAACCCCCCCCCCCCAAAAAAAAAAAAACTCTATCTGAAGATTCTAGGTAATCCTAGTACCTCTCTTGCATTCTATACTTACAATTTCTTTGGCTAAATTATTGTTAGAATATTGCTTTGCTGTAATTGTTCAGTAACTTGACTAAAAAATTAAAAATATCTCCCAAGAACTGAACCTATACTTTAAATGTCTTATATACTATGTCCTTCTAAATTAGACTCAAAGATTACTAACATATGTTAACGCTATTCTGGAGCAGCTACTATGTTATTTAGTGTATTTCATTTAATACAACTTGGCTTATAAATTTTCAAATGTAACCTCAGCGTTTTAGGAACTTGCCAAGCTTTCAGAACTCACCTACTCCGTCACCTTGAAATGTGTTAGAGTGTAAGTTTGATATAACACTTATACTCATAAAGATTTGAACAAGAGATTTTTTTTTGGCAATTAATGGTATTACAGAGTGGGGGGAGGATCTTACTCTAAAGCTCAGGCTGGCCCAGAACTCACTAAGTAGCCTACACTGTCCTTGAAATCATGGCAATCCTCCTACCTCAGCCTTACAAATGCAGAGATTATGAGTGAACCACCACACTTGTAATATTTCTACCAAATATAAATTTTAAAATCAGTAATTCTAACTAAGAATGAAGCTTATAATGTTTTTAAAGCTCCAAGTTTTGTAACAGGCTTATTTTATTACAATATATAAAGAGCTGACATGTTCTAAAACAATCTGTCTCCACATGTGCAGCCAGTCCTTCTAGTTGCTGTCTTCCTGCTTCACATGTGCTTCTTTCAGCAACACTGGAAAGTTAAACCCAGTAAGAGTGCAAACAAAGGGAAACTGGCTTGTTTGCTTGCTTGCTTGCTTGCTTGCTTGCTTGCTTGTTGTCTCATCCAGAAGAATAGCCTGTAAAACAGTAGACTTCAGGCATAAATAGCACCAACTTCAGCAAAGACCTTAGTGTGCTTGTGTAGAGCAGTATTACTGTGAGGAACACCTCACAAAAATTAAGCATGGAAACTAGATCACCAGTAAGAGTTAAAAGTGTAACTACTAAAAGGTAACTATCCTCTAAGCACAAACATGCAGAACCATTAATGTTCAGAATCCTTACTGACAACACAATGGAGATATTTTCATTGATGTTTTCCCTTTTACAATATCATTACGGGCTAGAGAGATGGCTCAGTGGTTAAGAGCACCAACTGCTCTTTCAGAGGTCCTGAGTTCAATTCCCAGCCACCACATGCTGGCTCACAACCATCTGTAATGGGATCTGATGCCCTCTTCTGGTGTGTCTGAAGAGAGCAATGGTGTACTCACATACATTAAATAAATAAATAAATAAATAAATAAATAAATAAATAAATAATATCATTACATTTTCTCATGGGTTTTAGTACCCTTTTATTTTTCTAAATTCACATGTGTACTTTCATTCATATTTACCATGTAAATCCATAGCCACTTAGACACTTATTTAACTATAAAAAAAAGTTTCTAATTCCTTCTGGCCTGTTACTTCCTTACCACTTATATTAGTAATGCTATCATCTACCTTAATCTTCACATTGCTTTTCTGTCCTGTACTCCAAATATATGGATCCAGGAGATCCCTCAGGATCTTTATCATCCCCTCCAATGGCACCTCAGTTTCTGATCTTTCATCTGAATGTATGCCCTCAGCTGAGACTGCATATCTCTTTAAGCAAAACATAAGCATTCTTCAGGACTCCAATCTTTCCTTCAAATGAGGTTTATCTCACCTTACCTTCCAATCTTTCTCTATTTTTTTCTTGGTTTTTCAAGACAGGGTTTCTCTGTGTAGCCTTGGACATCCTGGAACTCACTTTGTAGACCAGGCTGGCCTCAAATTCAGAAATCCACCTGCCTCTGCCTCTGCCTCTGCCTCTGCCTCCCAAGTGCTGGGATTAAAGGCATGCACCACCACGCCCGGCTTCCGATCTTTCTCAAGTTAATATTCAAGTATCACCTATGATTGTGATGCTCTTTCGTGGCTTTTCCTTCATATTCCATAAACATCCTTTTAAATTTCCTGTTAAGATCTTGTATTCCCAATATCTATTTCTGCTAACAGTATTTTCTGAGTGAAAAACTCTAAACATCCCCAAAATACAAGGAGGTGCTAAAACAGAATTAGACTGTAATTTAAACAACTGGACCAGAAGAATAAAAAGATTCCAAAGAGTCAGGTCCAAGTTCTCCCTCAGGACATTCTGCTCTGTATTCCACACACTGGTACATACTATTAGAGATTAATTTTAAAGCCATTTTGGTACTTTTTTTTCAGTCCCATTCAAACAGTACAGGGCAGAGGGAATAAGGAAATTGTAGAACTAGATAGGTGTTTTTGACAATTACAGTCAATTAGTTAGTTACTGACTGAATCGACCACACTCAACTTTTTTAAAATTTTACTTTGTTTGTTCTATGTGTATGGGTGTTTGGTCTGCATCTAAGGCTGGTTATCACCTCCATGCCTGCCACCCACAGAGACCAGAAAAAGTACCAGATCTCCTGGGATTGGTGTTAGAGAGTTGTGAGGCACCATGGGAGTGCTGGGAACTAAACCCAAGCCCCCTTAACTGATGAGACACCTCTCCAGCCCTAATACTCATCATTTTAAAATGAAACAGAATATAGTAATAAATAAAAGAATCCTTCCTGTATACAGTAAGAGTAAATAATTCATGAAGCTTTATTCTGACGTACACACAGACACCATCACATGGGAACTAAGTCATGATACAATGTATAATTCTCACTGTGGATTAGTTTAAAAATTAGGAACATAAATGAACTTGAAAATATTGAAGAGTCTATAAATCTACACAATTCAAATTCTAACAAAATGTTAATCTAAGGATTAGAGACAAAGCATTTTTAAAAGCGAACAGAACTTAAGAATATCAAAACAACCACTAGCAAAATATATTTTCTTAATAATATGTCACTATTGTGATCAAATCCTGAGAAATTGGAAAGCTTTTAGGGAATCACCTAACCCAAGCTCATTACTTATTAACATAAAAAGAAATCTATGCACCAAACATGCAAAACAATTCCATTTCACTCACTAAATAAGTATTTTCTGAGCAGCTACTATATGCCAGGGTGTACACACAGTGGTTAAAAGGAAACTCTTCAAAAAATAAAAACAACAAGGTAAGCATTTGTACTAGTTTAAACAGTAAATTGGCCAGTGAACATTTACCACCATTACTGAACCTAAGGTCACTCCAAAGTGTTAAAGAACAAAAGCTACTACACCTCAGTAGCAGTTAGGTGACAGAGAAAATATTTCTAAGGATAACACTTTTCAACCTTAAAAATAACAGCAGTTAACTGAATAAAGTAGGAAGAAACAACACACACAAAGGCACAAGGCACACAATAAAAGGTAACTGCATTTTGAGTTTTTAAGACTGGAGCACTGAACTCATGAGGAGCGGCAACATTGTTGGAGTGCTTGCCAGGTGTGGTGGCAAAGGAAGGTGGACTCTGAGTTCAAGGCCAGCCCAGTCTACACAGACTCCAGGCCAGCCAAAGGTGCACAGGTTTTTGTCTCAAAACAAAAACAAAAACAAAAACAAAAACAAAGCCCCACACTAGCACTCATGTGCCACCTCATCAAACCACTTCCTAAAGTATATACCATTTTGTAAAAGCACAAGAAAATGAACTAAGTTTGACAAAGTGTGAAGCCAATTTAAACCACGGAAACTTGAGTTTGGAATGCAGTCTTAACCATTGTACCAAGTGGTTAGAAAAAGCAAGAATGATGAAGGACCAAATGATGGAGAACCCAATATGTCACTATGCTAAAGGTATCTATCAGTGAAAGACTATGAGCAAGATTGAGTGATTGATTGATTTTTTTTTTTTTTAAGACAGGTTTTCACTATGTAAACCAAGCCAGGCTGGAACTTACTGAGACCTTCCTGCTTCTGCCTACCGTGTGCTGGGACTACTTGCATGTACCAGCATATCCAGCCTCGGATTTCTTTTTTAAAGAGACTAGGTTGGGGGCAGGACGGGTGAGGGGGAAGTAGTAGCTTTAGGAGGAAAGTAATAGCTTGAGGGCAGAAAAACAACAACAAAAACCCTAGATGCTCCTATTAAAAAAGATACACCAGTATAAGTAGAAGGGAAGACATACGAGCTAGACTGCTCTAACACAACCCAAGGCTAACTATCATGACCACATTTTGGTTCACTCTGCATAAAAATCTCCCAATATTTTTTTCTGAGCCCATCATGCTAACAGTTCAAAAATTTCAGCTTCAGAGAACTACCTAATTCTTTCAAGTCCCTTTATTAAGCAAAGCCTAACCACTAGATGCACTGGGTATACATGACAGTGACTGAGATATCTGGTCAAGAATGTCAGAATGCCAACTGCCATCGACAATAGTTTTCTTGTCTTCTTCCTTTATACTCTATTCCTGGAACTTTCATCTTCAATAGTCAATTTAAATCAATGTTCTGTCTAGACATGACTGTTACAACCTAACAGAATTAAATCTACAACAGAGGAACTCTAATGTGGGCCCATCAGTGGCAATAAATCTACTCACAGGTCTGGTCAAATTTTGGCTTAAACAGACAATGAACAAAGCACAGTAAGATTTTTAAAAGGTAGCAAAGAGAAAAACCCTGAATATGAAAAAGAAAATAGGAACAATTTGAAGTTCAAACCAGAGATGTACACTACTCTCAATATGTGTGATAGTCCAAAAGCCATCAAATTAAAGAACAGTGGGAAAGACTTTGAAGGGGCTGGAGAGATGGCACAGCGTCAGAACACTGGCTGCTCATCCAGAGGACCAGTGTTCTGTTCCTAGCACCCACATAAGGCCAACAGCTTGTCTATAACTCCAACTCATGTATGCATAATCACATGCAGACACACACACGTCAGCATACAATTGAAAATAATAAGAACAATTAAAGACTATCTGATCTCACACATCCTAGATTCTCTTAAATGGTATAATACCACATAATTCTCATCTTGCCTGCCTACCTTAAGTTTTTAAAACCCAGAGTTCAAAACAAGGTAAGCATTTATTAATTACAATCAAGATTTAAACTTAAAAAGGACAAAGGTCTTTAAGGGACTATTGAATAGTACTTGATGTGTTTTAAATGAGTATAATGATAACCAAAAGCCAGCTAATTATTCTCAAAAAAATTACAATGAAATCACTTTTAAAATTTTTAAAGTTAAGCAAACAAAAGAAATATCCTTTTTGAAATACTGAACTTATCTAACCCTAACCCTAACACTTATACCTTGGAATTACTCAGGTAATGCATTCATTCTTAATCTACATGATACAAAACTTTTTAGACAGCATGTTTACCACACACTGCCCACAGTCATGCAGTTCCAGAATTTCAATAAGAATAAAAGGAAGAATCTTAAAAGGTGAGAATACCAGATCAAAAACAAATATGGCTCAACATGATACCCTGACCAATTATCCATCATGTCCATGAACAAGGGTCTTCATGAACAGTCAGAATAGGACACTAGAGACTTTATTCACAACTCTCAGCAGAATACTATAAATGACATATCAGAATGAAATAATGTATGAGAACTTATTTTCCTAATTCAATCACATTCTAAATGTAAAAAATAATGATACCTTCCAACAGTCACCTGGATTTCACCAATATTCTGCACTAGTAAAACTTAGATAACTGACTTTAATGGGAGGGAGCCCATAGCTCCTTCACTAACATATTAATGCTTTTAAAGCTTAAGAATTTAAAAATTGGCTCCTCAATCTGAGCACTGCTCACACTTTCAGATAGATAATTCTTTGTTGTAGTAGCTGTCCTGTACAGTGGAGAATGGTTAGCAACATCCTTGCCATCTACCCATGAGGTGCCAAGTAAGCATTCCCTCCCCAATTTTGACAAATAAAAAATTTCTCCAGATGCCTCTCCTGAGGAAGAGAGACAAAAATCACTCCAGCATGGGAACTACTAGTTCAGATCATAAACAGGAAAAGTTTCAAAGTGGAATGGGGGAAGGGGGATTTGTTTTGCTCTTTCATCCGTCTGTATGTCTCAGCATATTATACTGGGATTTAACAGCATGCATGCTAAGAGATTTCTACCTTTAAGAAACAAAGCACTAAGCTGGAGAAGCAGTTTGGCAAGTAAAGAGTATTTGCTGCTCTTCTAGAGGACCAGAGTTCAGTTCCCAGCACCTACAGTAGACAGCTCATAACTAATTCCAGAGGACTGACACCTATGTCTCCATGCATTTACATGCACATGCCCACCCACAAGCAGACACATACCTACACATAATTAAGACTAGTAAAAATAAGTCTCTTCTCTACAAAAGTAAAAGAAAGGGGACAGAAGAAAAAGCATTACAGTTTATCATTTGCTAGCCAACATTCAGAAGTTCTAGACTGAGCTACCTCTCAGCTACACAGTGATGCCTAGCTATCAACTACTGGTATTTCTGCTCTTCTTTCATGAATATACTGACCATGCCGTTACCAGTTCACACGGAATCCAAAAGAATCTTCAACTTCATAGCCATTCAAACACCACAGGAGTTTTTAGCACCCAAGGTAGCAAAAACCTCAGTATTGGGCAATGTTAAATTCAGCCTCGCATTTTTACAACTTGTGAGAAAACACGCAAATTAGCCATGATGCTTCAAACAGTAAAAAGCAGATTTGTGTTTTGAAACAGACTCTAAAGAAGGATAAAGAGGAATAAAAATTAAAAATCATAGGGAATCTGAAGGCATTCCAGGATGAGGGCAAAACTTAAAATGTTTCTCCTGGAATGAGAGCAAGGAGGAAATTATACACTTGGCCATATCCTACAGGAATAGTCTGCATAATCAGTCTCCATAGCACATACCATGGGATGGAAGCTGAAAAAACCAAAGTCTAAAAAACAGTCAAAACCCAGCAACCATGTATCCTTCCTCAACACCTAGAATCACAGTCCTTACTAATGTTTCCCATTTGATTTTTTTAAGTCAGATACCCAGAAACAAACTGGTAATTTAGTAAATTACTTAATTCTAATAAAAATAGCCACCCTCTGCTTCCAGTGCCAGATTACACATTACACAGAAAAATCAATTAAAAGGCACCTCACACACACACACACACACACACACACACACAGAGAGAGAGAGAGAGAGAGAGAGAGACCTTTTAAGAGTGCACTTGATTTCTGACAAAGTCCTTTAAAAAATTTTTGACATTTTAAGCACAAACACACCTTCATGTATCAATATGGATAAAGCTTTTCAAGTTATTTCAATGGATTATCTATATGTTCTATAACAGCAGAACTTCTCAACCTCGAAATGCTTGCTATTAGCCTGTGAGCCTAGTGAAAATAATCGCAAAGGGAACTACTGAACTACTGCTCAGTTCCTCTACTTGGAGCCAAGCAGAGGAAGCTGTAAGATCTGTAGTGTCAGCTTGCTTTTCCAAGAGTGATACCTCGGGGCTGCTCAGGAATAATCTCCCTCACCAATTAATGAGACTCAGGTGGGTCTGAGAAAGAATAACAATAACGTCCACAGTCCTTGGTCAGTGGCCATGATGCCCCTCCTCCTCAAGGGCAGATCAGAAGAAAAAGAGAGCTGAGCAGGAGTTTACCGGCTAGATCTATAGGTTCAGGCGCAAAAGCACTAGGGGGTGGGGGGGCTACAAGGTTAAGTCGGTTCAGAAAAGCAAGACATCATCAAAGCTTTCATTCATTTCAGACACCATTGTTTAGCTTGCTCTCTAAACAGAGCACAAAAAGAACTGTCCGCCTGCCTTAAGCATGTTCCTTCTTCCATTTAAACAGACATGATTCTTTTGGTTAATCTCTGGCAATGATCGCCATTTCACAACACATTCAGCCCACCCGGAACTGATCAATACCACTACAGACATAAGACTAGACTTTATCCATTTATTAACCACAAGGAAATGTACCATTCAGCAAAATTCTATACATTACAAAAGATTCTATTAAAAGGGGGGGTGGGGTAGGGAAGATGGACACACACACACACAACAGAGAGGTACACAAAGAAAAGACTACCACCTTCTAATTTCCCTGTGACATACAAGGGAACGACAAAGCCATGAAACCTGTCAATTTGTCCCCCACCCCTCCTGTTTGCCACAACCTAGGAAGTATACACTGAATTTTTATAATGAATGCATTCACTGTGACTTTTAAACTGTTTCATCTCTCGAACTAACTCTCCGGTTAAGTGCATTTGCACACCTTTCAGCTACATGTATGCATTTCCAGAATTTCAATACAAAAGCCTAGTTTTTCCAACCACTGGTTGCAACCATACAATATCTTCACATAATCAAATTTTTCGGATATAAAATGGCCAGAGTAGTCTCCTAACCTTGAGCTTAAAATAAAATAAAATAAAATGAAAAATATATCTCACAAGAACAGCATATTTAACATGAACACAATTTCACATGCCCTGTTCTTAACTGGAAACAATGTGTCGATACAAAGCGTTTAAAATAAGTATTCCGTAGGTAAGCAGAATCTACGCCTGAAAAGAGCACCCAAATGGTGGGTGAAAGCCAGCACACACCACCAGCACACAGCAGCATACCTCTTCTGCACTGGGTTAGGGTTAATACTCCGGCAACTAAAACTATTTTTAACACTACTGGACAATGTAGTTGGAGAAGACGTGAGAGGAGCCCTAGATTAAATCGCTGATAGATGCATTGTTTCTCACGGTCAAAATTAAACACCAGCTCACTTGATCTATGTCTCGATATTCACCGGTGAAGCACTAATTAGATGACGACCAAAACCGGTCCTTGTTTTGGAACAGCTTAGGCTAAATGACATTTCGGAATACCTCCTTCTGGGTCTCAAACCTTTACATAAATTTTCACTTGTGGTATTTGCGGCTTGAACAGCAACCCAACCAGCGCTGTCATCGAGTGTTATGGCCACAAACCATGACTTTCTCACTTGCACAACAACACAGCACTCAAATCTATCAGTTCGCCAAACCAACCCAAAACAAGTGGAATTCGTGGAGATTTCCAGATGCTCGGGGCTGCGGGGTTTAGGCGCGGGAAAAGCCTCGGCCCGAGAACTGCCCAGCCGACGGCAGCCGGCCACAGCCCCGCCGCGCCGGCTCCTCCACCTACCTGAAGAGCAAGAGATAAGAAAGACGGCGAACGCCAACTTTGCAGCAGCTCCCATTTTCCCGAGGCGCCCGGAGAAGCCGTAGGAAGTTCTCGCTAGATATCCAGTTCCCTGGGTCTTCCTCGGAGACAAACCTCCTGGTGTAAAATCAACCGTCATAAAACATATTCGGAAGCCCCGAGGCGGGGGGGAGGGGGAAGCAAAAAAACGTTCACGGGGTTATAAAAAAAAAAAAAATTTAAAAAAAAAAAAAGGCACAACAATGTTTAAAAAAAAAAATGTACCACGGGGGAAAAACCGCCACTTACACGCACAACACACCAAACCAAACAACGAAAAGCCAACAACAACAAAAGCGGGTTGGAATCACTGTCAAAATCACTGTCAGCTCCGCTCGCCTCTCGCGTCTCAGCGAACAAAACGCCTGGCTAAGGCGACGAGGTGGCGGCGGCGGCGGCGGCGGTGGCGCCCGCAGCCGCCCGGACGGTCCGGGAGCCGAGCTGCTCCGACGTCCGGACCGACCTTCAACCCGGACACCCAAAGTCCGCGGACCACGGTAGCCGAGCTCGCGGCGGTGGCGGTGCGAGGCGGCCGCAGGAGAAGGCGACGGGAGAGACGGTGGCGCAGGCGGCGGCCAAGTTCTGGTCCAGGCTGTGGCTCCGGCTCCCGGCTCCCGGCTCGGCCGCGTTTTCGGTCTCCTGGCCTCCGCCGGCCCCGCCCCCTACACTTCCGGTTCCGGCCCGAAGCTGGAAGCCAGGCGCGGCGGAGAAACGCTCCGCGGCGGCGGTGGCGGAGGCGGCGGCGGTGGCGGCGGGAGCGGCGGCGGCGGCGGCGGGAGCGGCGGCCGGGCGCAGCGCGCGTGCCGGGCGGCGAGCGCGAGGAGATTGCCCGGGAGGCGGGGCGAGCCGGAGGGGCGGGGCCGGAGCCGGAGCGCGCTCCGCGAGGCCTGCGGGAACCGAGACCGAGCAGACGGGACGGCGGGCCCTGCGGGTGCCCGCCGCGGCCCCGAGACGCCCGGCGTGCCCAGTGCGGTGCCCGCCCGGGCGCGACAGCCGCGGCGCCCGAGCGGGATGGGCGAGGCTAAGGCCGACTGCGGCGCCCAGCCTTTCCTCTGGGGGACGCCGAGGCCGCGCCGAGTAGCTCCGAGTGGGCGGGAGCCGCACCCGCTGCTGCCCGAGCGAGCTCGGTGCTCGCGAGCCGGCCGCGCCCCCGCCGCGGAGGCCTCCCAACGTTTGTCTTTGGGCTAAAAAATAAAGGCAGGAAGGGCTGTCCGCCAGGTCAGGACACCCTCGCCAGTTAGCTCGATTGTGAGGTTCGGATCCTTTCCACCACACCTTGTATACACAAAGCATTGTGTTGCAAACAGGTTTGCTCCTGGTTGGCTTGAATGTCTGTATTAGGCTTGAAGTGAAAATTGCAGATTTCAGTGTATTGGACCGTCAGAGAAGGCGGTGTTAGCAATTCTTAGCCTCTTGTAAGACCTGTTTTTTTTTTTTTTTAACCCCATAAGCCATGTTGAACTGTTGATCCGGTGTTCAGTTAAGCACCAAAACAAATACAGAATGTAAAAATGTGAGCCCTACCTCCAGAAGCTCGGCTATTTGGGATATTAGAAGTTAGCTATAGCGTGCAAAGGATGATTGCTAGAGTCAGTTCGTCTGCCATTTAGCACAATTTGGTATAATAAAGGGGGAGATCTTGTTTTCCACTTTATTCCAGCATTCTGAGGGTTTTGACAGGAATGCTTCCTCGGTAGATAGGTAAATACCTAGAAGTTTGCCCTTTTTTCTTAATACAATAACCTCTGTGTACTATACAATGTTTGGAGACTTTTTTAAGAAAAAAAGGAAGCAACTGTGGGATGGGTAATTAATGTTTTAGTGTACACTGATCCCCACATTTTTCCACAAACTCACTTGTATTTATGTTTTCTTTTTCTCTTCCTATAAACTGCTCTATATTTCTGTCTATTAAGTACATCCTATAATTATCTGCCTATTTCTACTACTTGTCAGGGTTAATAATCATTGTGGCTCTTTAAACTCTCTCCAAGATTTCCAGTTCTCAAGCCCTGCTCAGAATTTGATGGTATTATGCAACAAAATCCCAAACTGGTCTTCAGGATGCCTCAGTAAATCGAATGTAGTTCTGCAAACAGTTTGGGCTGGACAGAAACTAAGAGTTGCCACTTACGGCCCTAAAATAGAAGAAAGTGTTTACTTTAGAACCATCTACCCTCCTTTCTCCCAGGGATTTGATGGATCAGCCCCTACTGTTGTCACTACATCGGCTCTGTTTCTTCATCGCTAAAAACAGAGCAAGTAAACTAACAAGAGTTGCGCATGTAGTTTTCTCTCGCCTCCTAGTTTGCCATATGAGTGAACGTAAAATTATTTTCTAAAGTAATAAGAACTTCAAGAATAATTCCGAATAAGAGCATTCTTTGCTAACAAAGAGCTAAAGTAAACCCATGGGAGAAATCAGTGAGACCCAGTCACAACAGCTATGTATTCTGTTCTTAAATGTGCTTCCGGGAAGTACTGGGATGGGATCTTGTGGAGCTCAAGGTAACTTTGAACTCCCTAGAGAGCCTAAGATGACCTTGAACTTCTGATCCTCCTGCCTCTACTTTGCAATTGCTGCAATTATTGGCATGCACTACTGAGTTGCATTTATGTGGTCCTGGGAATCCAAACCTAGAACCTCATGCATGCTTAGTAAGCAAATGAGCTCCACCCAGAGATAAAAAGTCCAGTAATAGTGGCTTTAAAAGATAGTGTTATTAATCCCCACTACAATTGCAAAGCTCACACTGAAGATAGAAATAACTGAAATTATTAAGTCTGCCCCCTTTCCCCCAATACGACTTATTTTTGACAAATTTCTACAAATACTATGCATTTCCATCATAGCCGCCCTTAGTGCTCCCCTCCCAGTCCTCCTAGAGCCCCTTAGTAAATGGCTCTATATAGCCCGACTGAGTCCAGGTAGTGGTGCCTGTATAAGCATGGGCAGTCTACCAGTAGCCACATCCCTGCAGAAAGTCCTCTTCCCAGAAATCTTCAATTGCCAGTGGCTCCTCAGCTAAGGCCTCGAGAGTGGCTTCCCGTCAAGATGGCAATTCCTGCCTGGCTTGACCTTGCCAGGGTTACTGTAGCTGCTCTGACTTCCATGCCATGTCCAGAAGATAGTATTTCATTCACAGTGCTCTATGGCTGGTACTTTTCTCCCATCCCCCCTTTCCATGGTGCTCCTTGAGCTTTATGGGATTGATCTAGACATCCTATTTAGGGCTGAGCACCCAACAGTCATTTACTCCTTAGCACTTTGACTAATTACATGTCTCTGCCTTGACTGCTGCTCACTGCAAAGGGAAACGTTCCTGGCCAAGGTTGACAACAGCACTAATATATGGGTATAACCAAATATTTAGAAGGCAGATTGGCAACATTTCTGCCTAACAAAACAACAGTAGTAGGTTCTCCCACGACAGCTTGTGTCCTTCCCAGGCCATGGCTTTTGACTAGTTTGCAGTTCTAGGCATTAATTCAGTGGTTCTCAACCTTCCTAATGCTGCAACCCCTTTAATATATTTCTTGTGTAGTGGTGACTCTCAACCATAAAATTACTTTTGGTGCTACTTCATAAGTGTAATTTTGCTACTGTTATGCATTGTGATGTAAATATCTGGGTTTTCCAATGTCGTTAGGCAAAGCCTGTGAAAGGATTGTTCCACCCCCCAAAGAGGTCACGACCCATAGGTTGAGAAATGCTGAATTTATTCCTATGGAACCAACCTCAGATCCAATCAGAAAGTGGCTAGTCATCTTCCTAATGTGTATGCCACTATTGCAATATACATTTTGCCTAGGAGGTTAGTAATGCAACATTCAGGGTTCACTGTTGGGTAATACTATTGACAACTTTTGGCCCCAAGTAGCCTGCATAGCACCTTCTAGCACCGTGAAAAACAGCTGCGAGATAGTTTACAGATCAGTTCCAGCTTGATTTCTCTATGTCCTATAACCAAACTAGGTTGTGTCTTCAACCATAGGGTCTTTCCATCTAGGGAGACCAACAGCAATAGCCTATATTGTTAGGGGTTCCTCTATGGCCTGGCCAATAGCATGTGAGGAAGTATCTCATAGTAGACACTGAGATTTTTCATTGATTGACCTATGTTTTTGGGGGAAAGCAATGTCCACTTCTACAGAGTAGTAGTGTTCAAACTCCTTAAAAAAAAAAAAAAAAAAAAAAAAAAAAAGGCTCTCTATTCCTCCTGATTCCAGAGATGGTCACATCTTGTACAATGCCAGCCTCATCCCTGAGACATGATGATCGCCATCAAAGTGAGCTGATTTGGCTCTATTGGGTGCCTCATTACCAGGGCTGCCTTTAGTAGACAATAGTAACTGCTATTCTAGCAAAATGGATGTTGTTGCCATCAGTGACCCCTTCATGGACCTCAAATACATGGTCTACATGTTCCACTATAATTCTACCCACAAATGCCACAGCAGAGTCAAGGCTCAGAACTGAAACCTTGTCATCAAGAGGAAAGCTATCCCCATCTTCCAAGAGCAAGATCCTACTGGTGATGCTGGTGCCAAGTACGGTTATGGAATCTACTGGTGTCTTTACCACCATGGAGAAGGCTGCGACACCTACTTGAAGGATGGTGCCAACAGGATCATCATCTTCCCTTCTGCTGATACCCCATGTTTGTAATGGGTATGAATCATCAGAAGTGCGAATATGTACTCAGGATTGTCAGCAGTACTTCCTGTACCACCAACTGCTTCCCCCCAAGCCAAGGTCACTCATGACAACATTGGCATTATAGAAGGACTCATGACCACAGTCCATTAAATCAAGGGCACCCAAAAGACTGTGGGTGGCCCCACCAGGAAATTGATGTGACGGCTGTGGACTGCCCAGAATATCATCCCTGCATCCATTGGTGCTGACAAAGCTCTGGTCAAGGTCATCTCAGAGCTAAGCAGGAAGCTCACTGGCATGGCCATCCATGTTCCAACTCACAATGTGTCCATCATGGATCTGACGTACCACCTGAAGAAAACTGTCAAGTACAATGACATTAAGAATGCGGTGAAGCAGCCATTAAAAGGCTCACTAAAGGGCATCCTGAGCTAAACCAAAGACCATATTATTTCCTGTGACTTTAATAATGAAACCCACTTTTCCACTTTCGATGCTGGGGCTATCATTGCTTTGTAATGACAATTAAATGACAACTTCATAAAACTCATTTCCAGGTATGACAAAGAATACAGCTATATCAACAGGATGGTAGACCACTTGGCCTACACAGCCTCCAAGGAATAAGAAGTCTTCCTGCTTCCATGTCCCCAGTGTTAATATTACAGGCATGTATGTAATATCACCAAATTCCTTACCTCCCCAGCTCTAAGAAAGGGGAAAAATCAAGTCTGATCCCACAAGGTGGGCCTAGAGCCTGTGGCTGGATAGGTCCTAGAGGAAGAAGCTGGGTTTATTTTGCCAAATGGGCACAGTATCAAACTGCTTGCTATTTACATTGATATCCATATATTAGTGAAGCTCTTAATTATCCTCAGAAAAGCTTGCTTTCTTCCTTTCTTTCTTTCTTTCTTTCTTCCTTTCTTTCTTTCTTCCTTCCTTCCTTCCTTCCTTCCTTCCTTCCTTCCTTCCTTCCTTCTTCCTTCCTTCATCTCTTCAATGAATGGCAGTCAATCCAGAGACTCAACTGGTCAAAGTCCAGACCATAAGTGCCTATGAAGTTCTCAAATGTGAATTAGACTTTTATATCACATTCTTCCCCATAGTGACTCAGGAATAATCTCAAAAGATGGAGCATAAAGATTATAAGATTCCATCAATCACCTTGTCTGTTTTTACGCAAATACCTTGCTTTTTTTTTTTTTTTTTTTTTTTTTTTTTTTATTACTGTAGCTCTCTAGTACAGTTTGAAACCAGAGATGCTGATTTCTCTGGAAGTTCTTCATTGTACAGGATTGTTTTAGCTATCCTACGTTTTTGTTTTCCCATATGAAGTTGAGTATTGTTCTTTCAAGGTCTATAAAGAATTGTCTGGGATTTTTATGGAAATTGCATTGAATCTGTAGATTGCATTTGGTAAGATGGCTATTTTTACTATGTAAATCCTACTGATCCTAGAGCATGGGAGATCTTTCTATCTTTTTCAATTTCTTCAAAGGCTTGAAGTTCTTGTCCTACAGGTCTTTCACTTGCTTGGGTAGCGCTCCACCAAAATATTTTATATCATTTGTGGTTATTGTGAAGGGTGTTGTTACCCTGGTTTCTTTCTTAGCCAGTTTATTGTTTGTATATAGGAGAGCTACTTTTTTTGTTTAAATATCTGTATCCAGCCGCTTCGCTGAAGGTATTTATTAGCTGTAGGAGTTACCTAGTATAATTTTGGGGGTGGCTTTTATTTGCTATCAAATCATCTGCAAATAGTGACACTTAGACGTCTTTCTTTCCAGTTTGTATCCCCTTGATCTCTTTTAGTTTTTTTTATTGCTCTTGATAAAATTTAAAATACTGTATTGAATAGATATGAAGAGAATATTCAAAATGAGGTATAGACCTAAATAGAGAATTCTCAACAGAGGAATCTCTAATGGCTGAGAAATACTTAAGGAAATGATCAACATCCTCAACCAGCAGGGAAATACAAATGAAAACATTTCTGAGATTCCATCTTGTACCCATCAGAATGACTAAGACCAAAGACACAAGTAACAGCTCATGCTGGTGAGGATGTGGAGAAAGGGAAAGACTGCTCCACTGATGTTAGGAGTGAAAACTTGTACAACCACGTTGGAAATCAATATGGCAATTTCTCAGAAAATTGGGAATCAATCTACCTCAAGACCTAACTATACCACAACTGGGCATAAACCCAAAGGACACTCTACTATACCACAAGGACACTTGCTCAACTATCTTCATAGCAGCTGTATTCATAATAGCTAGAAACTGGAAACAATCTAGATGTCCCTCAACAAAATAATAGATAAAGAAAATGCAATTTACACAATGTATTATTACTCAACTATTAAAAGCCATGACATCATGAAATTTGTTGGCAAATGGATGGAACTAGAAAAGATTATCCTGGGTAAGATAACCTAGACCCAGAAAGATAAACATGTTATATACTCACTTATAAATGAATATTAGCCTTAAAGGATAACTGTAACTTTACTTTTTTTCAATCCTTACTTTTAATGATGGTTCTTAAATGCTTTAACCTCTCTTGTAACCCACCACCTACCAGAGGTAGTGGAAAATAAAGGATATGGAAGAAGTGGACCTATTTGGAATGTTCTTTGCAGCAGCAGTCTGTGTTGTCTGGAAATCCCCAGTTCAGTCCACAGTGCGGGCAGCGGCAGCTCAATCCAATTGGAAACACTTCATGGACATACCAGAGTGCAGTTCTGTAGAATTGTGATAGCAAACAGGAATCAGCAGCAGTGACATGACCTAGCAGAGACAGCCAGGCCTGTGCCTCGGCTCCTCGGCTATCAGGACACCAGGAGAAGTTGTGCTTCTCTTACCTCAGCGCATGCATCCAATCAACCCAAGTCCTTGGAAGTACAAAAAGCTGCAGCACAGCACCAGAAGCTTTTTGGTGTGTTTCTTTCTATGGAGTTCCGACAAATGTAGCTCAACTAGGCAATGTAAGGCAGACCAATACATGCATGTCATTAGCAAAGAATCCTTCGTTACATGTCCTTTCACATGCTTGCTTTAGCAGAACATCTCCTCTCCTGTGTTTGCTTCAGTGTCTTGAATCTGCCCTTGGCCTTTTTCCTGTGTCCACTTCATGTGATTGCTCCAGCAAAACACCATCCAACTGACTTTCCAAAGAACCTTTAAGTTTCCACTTCAGATAACTATGCTACAATCCACAGACCCAGAGAAGCTAAATAACAAGGAGGGCTCAAGGTGAATCTCACTGAGAAGAGGAAAAAAAAATAGACATCATGGGAGGATGAGGAGAGAACACTGTAGGATGGTGGAGGGGTGGGGATGGGAACAAGAGAGATCGGTGGGGGAAGGATGGAAGGAGTGTGTACTGAGAGAGACTACTGAGATCAGGGGCATTTCTGGGATGATCTAGAAACATAAGGCAATGGAAAATCACAGGAATGAATGAAGGTGACCCTAGCCAAGACTCCAAGCAACAGGGGATATGGAGTCTGATCAGTCATCTCCTGTAACCAGGGAAGACTTCTAGTGGTGGGATTGGGGCACCAACCTATAAAACCTTTGACCTACAATTTGTCCTGCCTACAAGACATGCAGTTGTAAAGGTGGCACAGAAATTGTGTGAATGACCAACCAATGACTGGTCCAGATTGAGACCTATGCTATGAGAGGGAACCCACCACTGACGCTGCCTGGAGGGCCAGGAACCAGAGTCTTGATAACCCGGAGACCTAGGATAGAACCGAACAAGACCAGACAGAAATAATTTTTAAAACGTCAATAAAATGATGTCTAATGATATTCTGCTGTACTCATAATCTTAATTGTCACCAGAGAGGCTTTGCTCAGCAACTGATGGGAATAGATGCAGAGACCCACAGGCACACATTAGGCAGAGCTTTGGGAATCCTTCAGAAGAGGGAAAGGATTGTAGGAGCCAGAGCAGTCAAAAACAGTATAAGAAAACCCACAGAATCAACTAACCTGGGCTCATAGGGGCTCACAGAGACTGAGCCACCAACCAGAGAGCCTGCATAGGCCTGACCTAGATCCTGCACCTGTATGTTACAGTTGTATAGCTTGTCTATTTGTGGGACTCCTAACACCAGAGCAGAAGCAGTCTCTTGCCTGCCTTTGGGACCCTTCCCCCGTCCCCTACTGGTTTGACTTGTCTAGCCTTAATAGAAGAAGTGGTGTTTGGTCTTACAACTTGAAATGGCATGGCCAGTTGATATCTATAGAGTCTGGCCCTTTAAGAGAAACGGAGGAGTGTCTTTGCTTAGTTTTAGGAAAAGCCTAATTGAACAGTGTAAAGTGTTGGTGATAAGTGAAATTGAAATATTTGGCTATATAAATTAAGTAGTTAAGGTAGGTAGGGGCTAGGGGAAAACACACGATCAATTGGCAGGGTTTCAGTGCTGCCAGGTAATATAGACATACAACCTCTGCATTCCAGAGGCTGAAACAGGAAGCTTGCAAGTGAGAGCTGAGACTGGCTACACAGCAGGGCAATTCCAACATACACAATAAAAGAAATTTATTTTGTTTCCGTTTTCAGTTGAAATGTGACTTATTTCATGTGTAAGTTGATAGAGTAGTGCCATAGGAAGAAAGACTAAAAATGAAGAGAGAAAAAAATATATTGCCAAACTATGATTATGGCAAGAAAGGAGATATCAAAATGTGAGAGTTGGTTGGTCCTCAGGAGTAAGGTAACCAATCTGTCCTCATCCTAGTCCTCCTCATCCTCTTCTTTCTCCCCCTCTCTCCCTCTCCCTCTCCACCCACCCTCTCTCTTTATAAACAAGGACAGAAATGAGAAAAGGAAGGGTAAGCAAGACATGGGAGTTTACAGAGCTAGATAGTACAAGATGATGCTAGTCAATGCTGAGCAATCCTCGTCTCTCTGAAATATACAGCGAGGCCTGTTTAAAGTGAATTAAGTGCAATTGGAAAGTGAGAAGCAGTCTGGAGACTGGAAGAGAGATTGCAGTAGTCAGGGTTGAATGTTTATTTGAGGCCAGAGATCATGTTTTTATCTCTACTCACCAACTTTTTTTTTCCTGAAAAAAGAAAATATGGGTATTACCAATCATGGAGAAGACAGAGGGTTGAGTTTTTAAAGATTTAGACTTATTTAGTAAGAGTTTTTGATAAAGAGAGATTTAAGAAAGTTGTGAGGATTGTGTGTAGTCTCTGAAACACTCAATGGCATCCAGTTTGGAGGAGAAGAGAAGCCTAGAAGAAGCTAGTATAAAAAAGAAGTGATGGATTCTATAGTGCCATGGGTTCTATACAGACTGCTTGGAGAGAAAAGTCACCAACAGTCTTACCTAGCTGTGGGATTTGCAGGCTACACTACCCAGCTCACAGGCAAGATGTGCCCACTGAAGCAATAGTGGCATGGTGGTAACCAACTGCTTCTTGACTGGATTTGAGGCTTATTCCTCAATGAAAATTCATGCTTGGTATGTGGATCTGGTCAAAAGATTATGACTGGGGATGTTTGTAAGCCACAGTGGAAATCATATAGCTGCTGTTTGCTAGATTGAAATGTGTGCCCATCAAGTTTCATTCTAAATATTGACTTTTATTCTCATAGATTAGTGTTTCCATCAGCTTTGCTCAGAAAAACTTCTTTTTTCCAGTGAGAGATAGTTACTACAGAGACCCACACATGGTTAAAGTATTAACTTACTCTTGAATACTGAATCTTGAATACTGGATCCTAAATTGAACATCTGTGTCACCCCTTCCAAAGTTCATGGAACATCACAGAAGAGTTTAGTAGAAAAAAACTATGCTAGAGGAAATGGTGGGATGTTATGGAATGCTGTTTTATGGACATGATGTAGACTCTGCACTCATGAACTCAAAGCAGCTGTGACTAATTTAATAAGACCTACACATGATTGGGCACATGACCAACTCCCATTATGAAAGAAAATGGTTTCTTTCAAGGATCTACAGGCAGTTAATGATTGATTGCCGAAGGAGAGAAATACATGTTCTTTGGAAGGGGAGGTTCTGAGGCTAAGGTCCTGTTCTCCAATTGGACCTTAATTTGTCAATAAAGAAGGTGGGGGGTCAATTGTTGGGGAGAAGGTACAGGTGGGACTTCTGGGTCCCAGGAGGAAAAGGCAGAGGCAAGGAAGGAGAAGGGTCTTCTTGCTATGCATTGGAGGAAGAAGCATGGAGCAACCCTGTAGGTCTTGAGGAGAGCTGGGGCCTGTGGTCTCCTCTACTGGTGAGTGGCCAAGGATGTTTGACAGAGGCTAGGTGGGACTAGCCACTAAAGTTTAGGGTAGGTGGAAAGACAGAGATAATAAATTAGTAAAAACATGATTTTTCAGGCAGAAGATAGTAATACCTAGCAATTGTGCCAAGAAGGCACATTGTAAAGTGACAACGTGTGTATGTGTCTTTTATCTGAGAATTCAAACGTCTCAAGAGTGGGCTTGTAGTGCAGTCACCTCCTGGAGCAGAGGAGGGTAAAGCAAAAGGAAAGTCATGTAGGAGCCAGAGCATAGATGATTCCAGAGGCAGTAGATTCAAAACTGCACGCAACATTTCTTCAGGGGCATCACTACTAAGTTACCTGCAGATAACTCTATATCCATGATCCTGTAACAACCCTCATTAAATGAACTGGGTCACCCCAAAAAAGAAAAAAAGAAAGTAAGTTGAGGTCCAATTGAGGAGAGAAAAGGAATTGACAGGTGTTAAAATGGGGACAAGAGAAGGGAATAGAAGGTGAACCTGATCAAAACACATAATTTAAATGTATAAAATATAATGATATACTTTATTGTGTACAATACTACATGCTAGTGATCTTAAATTTAAAAGAAGAGGTGATGGGAGTGACCGTTTAAAGGTTTGACACTGTTCTGATGTCCCATTAATTTCTTGGCAGATACTTAAGCAAATGAACTAGAAAAACCAGGAGCATGAAAGAATAGAAGTGGAAGTGTTTTTAAGCGTTGTCTAATGATGATGAAGCTGAAGACTACCACCGTAGTCATTGACAAAAGTGCCCACTGGTAATAAGGAGACCCATGGCTACCTCTTTGTGTGCATTGTCATTTGACTCCTCTGAGCACTTTTAAAGAAACCTGCATACTACTATAATTTTATAGAGAAGGGACAATATTGATTACCAAAAACATCTAAGAGTAATAAACAGTTATAAGTAGACATCCTAATTTATTGCCCTCCTTTCAAAGATTTCTATTACTTTTTAATTATTTGTATGTGTATGTCTGTATGTAGATATGCCCGTGAGCACACAGGCCTGCAGAATTTAGAAAAAGGCATCAAACCCCCTGTAACTGGAGTTACAGGCAGTTGGGAGCCACCTGATGTGGGTGCTGGGAACAGCATTTTGTACTGACTCTTAACTTCTGAGCCTTCTTCCTAGCCCCCATCCTAGAATTTAAATTAGACTGATTTATTAGGTATAAGTTGAGGCCTACTTATTAAATATTTAAAATCATCCCTCTTAAGGCTTCATTTCATTGCCACATTCTTAAATATAAGTTATTTTAAATTTTCTATAGATAAAAACTTTAATCTTCCTTTCAGTTCAAATAAAGACAAAATGCCAGAAAAGGAAATTATTTGAGTATTTTCTTCTTTTATAACATGGAGAGAACATTTTTTAAAGCTTTTCTGGGATAAAGTTTTAGTTATAATTATTATATTTAAACTATTTCTAAGTAAAAAGGATTTAAAAGATGTGATTAATTGTTATTATTATTATTAAATTATTTTGTATAAATACACATTTTCCCGTTAATAAAAAACCTGTGGGCAGAAGGAAAGATTATTTTTCTTTCTAGTTTAATTTTGTTGTTGTTGTTTTTTTAGTGTTAACTACACCTGTTTAAGCAGTCAAAAAAAAAAAAAAAAAACAAAAAAAAACCACTGACTTCTCTTTATTGTACTTCATTTTAACTTGAATCAGAAGGATTATGATAAAAGCTGCACTAAGGTTTTAGGGAGAAACTGAACTGTACAAGTGCTTGCAGTCACTTTGACTAGTAAGATATATTACAGTGCCTTTATTTGTATGAAAAAACACTTATTATTAAAGACACAGATTCTTACAAATAAATGATCATTTTATCTCCATTTCAGGTGGACAAACACAAAGGTTAAGTGCCTTGACCACAGGCACTAACTGATTCAGTAACAGAAATGTGATTATAACTCTAAACTACAGACTTATAGCTTAGTCCAAAGAGCTGTGCTGCTTCACAAGTAGTAAGCATATTAATTGCCATTCCCTCCCCCCTGCCCTGAGGATGAAACAGGCCTCTCAGGGGAGCATGCCCCATCTAGAAGACCTATGCAACAAAGGAAGGGGGAGAGAGGGGCTATCTAGAAATAAACTAATAGGTTGAAAAATAACATGAAATATGTTACAAAATAACACAGACTCTTACTTCTAAGCCATTAAGGTTTTCAATGGTGAATTTAGATCTAGGACTATGGAGCGGTGGCATGCTATAGAATCACATACCTAGATCATTTATGAATGTATTTTCCATCTGTTATCTAGACTAATCACACAAGAGTAGCAGTATATTTATGTAAATACTCCTTAATAGTTGAAAATGTGATTTCTTGTCTTTGTTAGTCTTATTTGAAGTCCACCCAAGCACATAATTCTCTTTACTCAGTTTTGATACTGTACTTATTTTTTCTTTCTGGACTACTCCTTCTAGCTTGATCAGCTCAATTTATTTAACTATTTATTTACTTATTTATTTTGCATTTATAATATGTCTTCTTTCCTTTTCCTCCCTCCAGATCCTCCCAACAACCCTTCCCCACTCTCTTTTAAATTCATGCCCCCTTTTCAAACTAAGTTATTGTATTTTGAGCAATACATATATATATATATATGCAATATATATATATATATATATATATATACACATACATACCCACCCACCCCCACACACACATATATATTCCTAAATATAAGCTGTTGAGTTCGTATAATGTTACTTGTGTATATGATTCCTCTTCCCTGAGGAAGACCACCTCTCGTGCTCCCAGTTTTCCTTAGTTAGTACTGTACTTTTTATTACAATAATTGAGGTCTCTATTTATCAGTTTTGTTTTTAACCTTGGTATTTGCAAGTTCAAGCCAACAGAGAAAGAGCAGAAATGTCATAGGCTTATGGATATTTTACTGGGCTAGAGAGAGATGGATGTCGGAGCTTGCCACTGCCGTTGTGATTTGAAACTGAGCAGGGAAATACGTTAGTGAAGGGTTGAGCCAAGATTTTGAAGAACAGGAGAAAGAAATGAGACTTTGAAAACTGCCAAGGAGGGAGAGCCCAAATAAATATCTCAGGCCTTCAGAGAAGAACTAAGATGATTATTTAAAAGTAAAGGTTAAGATTTAAGGTTTAGAACAAACTGGACTCTCAGCACTCAAAAGAAATCTGAAATCCAACTTCAATGGAAAGAATATGATAAGTCCCCACAATCTATGACCCCCTAGAGCAAATCCCAGCCTCTCAGCAGAAAGTGTATTTCATGCAGTCTTTGTAATTTCTCATAACATCCAGAATTCAATTAAACAATTACTGGACATTTAAAAACAGGACAAATGGAAATGCTAGAGCCTAAAATTATAAGAAGTAAAATGAACTAAAAGATGGTTTTTTAATAAGATAGGCATGGCAGAAAGAAATAATTAAGAGAAAGAGGGAGCTGCAGAAAGCACTCAAATTCCAACATGAGGACAAAAAGGATGGGAACACAGAAGGAAAGATAATAAAGTGCAAAGGGGAAGATTAAACCAAAGTTTATACCTAGAGTCCTAAAGGGAGAGGCGAGCATGAATTGAACAAAAGCAACACTTGCAAAGCTATTGGTAACTATCTGTGCTCATAAGGCTGATGATAAAAAGAAAAGTCAAAAAGCTGGGGCTCCCTGGCCAGCTGACTGATCTTATTCAAGAGCTCCAAAGGAAAAAAAAATGCCCGTAGGACCCATGAATCATGAAAGTTGCTTGATGCTAAACCATTTGAAGGATTTATTGGTTACTTTTCTGTTGCTGTGATAAAAACATCATGATGAAGGCAACTCATAGAAGAGCTTGTTTTGCTTACAGTTCCAAAGGATTAGTCAACCCTAACTGGGGCATTCAGCTGTACTATGTTAAGTAAAGGTCTAATTCCATCTTCTGTATTGTTGGTGATGGTTTGTATGTCATTCCAAAGAGAAGAATGAAGCATGACAGCATGGTTGCTGGAGCAGGGTGCTGAGAGCTCTGTCTTGAACCATAAGCACAAACCAGAAAGAACCTGTAAGTGTCTGGAGTCTTTAAACACTTAAAGTCCTTCTCCCCGCAATGACATGGGCACCAAAGGGTTCAAACACATGAGTCTAAAGGGAGACAATCCCATTTCAACCGCCACTCTGGGCTACATAAGCAAGTCTGTGTTTCCTCCCCCAGGTCTCCCCTCACCCACAAAGGAAGAAGGGGAGGGAACATAAGAAAGGAAGAAAATCAGAAGGAAGACATGGGGGAGAGGCTGGCGGTAGGGAGAAGACTCGCTTTCCCATTAGTCTTACAGTGGGGTTGTGTTGAAGCCATTTTAGAGTGGGCCTTCAAGGGATGAGCATGGCAAATCCTTCTGATTTCTAAACCCTACTCACTGTCAAAGAATATTCAGTGTCAACAAAACAACAACAACAACAACAACAACAACAACAACAACAACAACAACAACAAAAACAAAAGCCACAGATAGTCTTTGTTGATCTTTGGGATGGTGTCTCATCTGATTAGATTTGGTTTTTATTTGACTTTCATTGACTTTGTAGCTAAGCCTGTTTTGTTGGTTATGTTAGCTCAAATATGTAGTAGGAGAACTCAACCATTTACTGATGAGCATGAAACGTTAAAAAAATAACCCTCTTGGATTTTCTGAGAATAAATATTTCCTAGCATATCTGAGTTTTGAGTGGTATCTTGTTTTCTTTTAGCTGGTCTGTCCACTTGTCTCTTACAAAGAGACCTAGACTTCTGGTTCCAGAATTTTTGTCAACTTTTCTCTACACCTAGCATTTGCCCTTAAATTAGATGGGACAATGCGTCTCCTTGGATACCAGCACCTTTCACTGCTAGTTTCTTAGTGTTTCAGATGTCTCCTGAACTCAATACTGACTAGCCATCATCATGTAAAATTTTCTGTCTTGAAGAACCTCCTTTAAAGCACATAACAATTTTTCCATGTTTCCAATAATTAGAAAAAAAAAAGTACAGACTCTTATTTGCCAATAGACATGAAGTTTTGATATTCAAAGTTATCCCATGGAACTGGAGAGATAGCTCAGTGGTTAAGAGCACTTTCAGGGGATTAGATTACCAGCATCCACATAGAGGATCACAACTCTTTATAACTCCAGTCCCAAGACATATAACACCATCTTTTGTCCTCTGGGGCACTGCATGCACATGGCACATAGACATACTTGCAGGAAAAACGCTCACACATTCTTCTTTTTAAGTTATTCATGGAACTCGAGTCTTCTATTGCTGTGATCTCATTTCAAATGCCTCCCAAGAGCATTTCCTTCTATCTGGGATATGCTATGATTTTTTTCTGTTTTCTGTTTTATTTGTTTGTTTTGTTTTGTTTTTAAATAAAGTACATCTTTCAAAGGAAAGGAAATCTGAAGAAGAGAGGTGGGGTGAGCCCAGGTCTCTTCATGTGGCCAGCAGAAGTGGAGCTAGAGGAGTACTTTGGGTCTCAGGGGTGTTTGTTTATTTATATTAGAAATCTTATCAAAAAGATTGACTAGAATGGCTGTCCAGCAAACCATGAGGGATCTTTCTGTCTCTGCCTTCCTAGAAGTAGGATTTCAGCACAGGGGATGCCCTGATTTCCATGGATGCGATGATTCAGACTCAGGTCCTCATAGTTAATCCTCATACTTACCCAGCAGGTACTTTACCAACTGAACTATCTCCCCAGCCCCTGAACAAAACATATGAAGAAGACACGAACTCGGTGTAAATGTGGGCAGGTGCACTGAAACACTGTATACGGTTCTTGCTGTGGTCAGAAGTCACAGGGGGTGGCTTTCATTTTGGTCTTTTTGCTTCAGAATTGACTATAAAAAGGAAAAGAAGGTGGGGCTTTAATAGAGGTTCTCTAGCCATAGCTTCTTCACTTGTGTATGTAGGTCTGATGTTCTGATCTTTTGCCTGGTCTCCTCAGAGTTCATCTAAATTCTAGGATGCTTCATTCTCACATATTTAGATTCCGAACTGGGGCATTCAGCTATACTATTTTAAATAAAGGTCTAATTCCATCTTCTGTGCTGTTGGTGATGGTTTTTATGTAATTCCAAAGAGGCATGCCTTAATAATGTTAGCAAGAAAAATAGATTCTGAAGTCAGGCATGTCACAGTTCGAGAGCATGTTCATGTGCTTCTTAATTATGTAACACTTCAGCTATACATTGATTCTATGAAAACCAACCACGTTGTACCCACTAGGAAAACTCTTTGAGATCTTACTTGCAAAGTGCTATCTAGAGCTCAATGCATTGTTGGCACGCTACATGTGTGAGCTTCTAAATTTATTTCAGGTATTTGAGAGCTTATTATCTTTCAAAAGGAACTTAGGTTTTTAAAAAAATCCTTTTTATAGGCAGCAAGATTGCTCAGTGGATAGGGGTACTTATTACCAAACCTGATGACACAAGTTCAAATCCCCTGGACCCATATAATAGAAGGAAAGAACCTTCTGGCATCTACATGAATACCATGGCATGTACACCTACTCATGCACATGCATGCATACATATAGTCAATAAATGAATAAATAAATCTGATAAACATTGTAGAATATATTTCAGTCATTCATCAAATATTTCTCGGATACCTTTTTTATGTCAGTCACAACTTTAAAGAGCTGGAAATATGCAGTAAATGAAAGTAAGAATATTTATCAATATTGAATTCATGAAAAGGTTTGTATTCTTATAAAGAAGCTAAAGGAAAAAAATCTAATTAAACATGTGTGATACTTAATATGTCAAATGATGGTCACTATGCTCAGGGTACATGATTACCAGGAATAGGTTAAGTTTGAGTGGAGATTTAAAGAAGGGGAGGGAGGAAGGCAGAGAGGGAAGGAAAGAAGGATAGATGGATGGATGGGTGGATTTGCATGCCTGGTGAAGGAAGGAACAAATAGACACATTATCCCGAAGCAAAGAAGTTGGTTTGTATAATGTAGAGTAGGAGATGCAGCCAGACAACCAGCAAAGGCAAAGTCATTTATCATGCTACATTTGTGGTAGGGCCCTTGGGTAGGTACAGTGAGAGTGAACTAGCTTGATCCAAAGAAATGACACGAGAAAAGAAATGAGAAATGATAAGGTTTGTTTTGTTTTCTGTTTGTTATTTAAAGATAATCTGGCTGCAAGATGTGGTATTTTGCCTAAAAGTTCCCTCTATGCTCCTATGTTTGAATATGTAGCTATCAGGGAGTGAAACTATCTGGGAGGGATGAGGAGGTGTGGCCTTGCTGGAGGAAGTGTGTCTCTGAGGCTTTGAGAGAAGCCAGGCCCCGTGACTTTCTCTCTTCCTATTGTCTGCAGATCTGGATGCAGAATGTTCAGGTACTTCTCCAGCACCATGTCTGCCTGCTTGCCACCACCCTCTCTATCATGATGCAAAAGAACTAAACCTCTGAAAACAGTCAGCAAGCACCAGTTACATGCTTCCCTTCATAAGAGTGGCTGTGATCATGGTTTCACTTCACGGCAACAGAACATTGACTGAGACAAAGACCCTTAGGAGGCGCAGGACAGACTTATGGGCTGTTAGTGAGGAGGTTGAGCAGAGACCCAGAGAAGTCATCATCAAGGTTGCTTGGCTACCTTGTTAGGTCTCAGAGGAAGCAGAAGGGGCTGCACTTCAGACTCACATCTGCATACAGGGCTGAAGGGGTTTTGTAGGCTCTGGAATTACAAAGAAAAAGGAGACAAGTAAAAGATGACCATCAAGTTTTTGGCATAAGGAACTGGAGTTTTCAGGTAACTGAAAGGGGAAGACCAGAACATTAACAAGCTTGGAATGGAGGTGAAACGGAGGTCAGAAGTTTGAGTCACACATGCTAAGTTTGAGATTAAAGTGCCTATTAGACATAAAAATGGAAATGCTCATTAGGCTTTAAAACCAAAAAGTAGATGAAGACTACCAGGGGACAAGCCATTGAGAGCAACAAAAGCTTGGGATCTTGCAACATTGATCAGAGATGGAGCTGAGCAGGAATACTCTAGTTTGCAAATGTGTTGTTCCAATGAAAGTATAGCTTGGGGAATACATTTTGAGGGGATTTTTCTGTGTGAACCATACTTTCCAACCAAGTCTTAAGAACAGGGATTTTTTTTTTTTTTTTAAAATAAAGATTGAATATCTACTCGTTAAGAAGTTCAGAACACAAGAAATGTTTAGAATATTTCTATAGAAAATAAAGGGGTGGGCAAAGATAATCTGTACTGGAGACAGTGAAAGTTTTGGGCTGGGGAGAATGTGTAGCAAGCAGATTTAGAAATGGCTTATAAATAAACCAACATCAAAAGTAGGAGAGTTGGGTAATGAACTGGGCTGGGAAGTAATGGTCAGCGTAGGTTGTGCTGTGTGGCTGACTTAGAAATGGTTTATGAATGTGTCAAGCACCAGGAAAGAACATGGAGTGTTGAAGAGAGAATTCCAAACCTGACAACAACCTATCAGCCACTGAACATGCCAGACTAGACTTTTGGTGAGTGAAGCATTCCTTTCTCTCCCCCCCCCCAGTAGAAAACATTAAAAAGAAGCAATTGAGGAGAATCAATGAAAGGACTCTTTACAAAGGTTTGGTCAGGGTCAAGCCATTGTTTAGGGTCCCTTTGGTGGATGTAGCATCTCAATGATAAGAATGTAGCGGGATGCCACAGGGCCAGCAGGCCTCCTGGGACACTGAGCAAGTGAGATGACAGTAGAGACAGATTGTTTGGCCTCTTGTTTCCACTTACAAAAGCTCCTAATTATGTTCTTCATAAGCATTTGATTACTACTAAGAACTTCAAGCGATAGTAAATAAACAGTCACATAGCCTCTCGATGTTTATAGTGAAAATACTTTATTTTTCCTTACCCCCATTTGTGCCAATATTATCATTGTTTGTTTTAGTTTGTTTCTGGTACAATGTTCTGCTCGTAGTTTTGTTAAATATTTATAACGACCTTAGTGTGCCTCTTCCTATTTGGGAAGAATCCGGTTTCAAGCAGGGTTCCCGGTTTCTCGGGCCAAGCAGTGTCTCATTTTGCTGTAGCACTCTTCAGATAGTTTAAGTGTAACATTAAGATTCTAGTTTGATTTTTTTTTTTTTTTTTTTAGCCTCTTTGATGTAATTGAAAAACTTATCACCAAAAGAGCGGGGCTAAACGTCTCCTGTTTTACCAAACAGTTAACTCTTCCGTTGTATATTCCTGTCTACATGGTGCTAAAGTTTCCTGCTGACTTCGGTACTCACCACTCTCCCGAGTCTAGGCTCTCTGTAGACATCTAATGAGAAAATGTAGGCCAATTATGTAACTAGACTGCAAAAGGAGGTAAAGACGAAAGAAGATAAATGAAGGCATCAGAGTAAAAGTCTGGAATGTTATGTTTGAGAACACACCTGAGACTAAGAATCATACATAAAGCCTCGGTACACACGTAAGGCGTGGGACATAAAGCCGGTTGCAGATGCCCGTCACGTCTCGCTCAGCACTCGCTGCTTTTTGTTAAGGATTCACTATCCTCATAGCACGGATTAGTTTTCCCTTTCTTTCTTTAGTAAAGGAACTCTGAATCATCTGGGCCTGTGGTTGTTTGGCTAGAACTACATTTCCCAGCTACTCTTGTTGCTATTTTTTGGCCGTATATTTTAGGACTGTCTCAATGTTATGTAAGCAGAATCCAGCCATTCCTGAGAAAGCTACAAAAGCTGTTTCAGACCATGAGTTGGAAACCGTGTGTTCTGGATGGTAGAAACCGAAGCTGAAAGTGGTTAGGGCTTCAAGAATGAGAGGCAGCAGCAGTGCGAACCCTGGATGCCGTACACTCTCACTTTTACACATGAAGAAATCAATGTTTATTCGAGCTGTTGTCCTTTCAGCCTTATAACCAAGATCAGAACTCTATCTTGATTTATTTTTGACCTCTGCCTTTTTATCCTGTATTCATTTATTTTTTATGTGTGTGTGTAGGGATGGGGGCATGCATATGCCACAGACACATGTGGATGTCAGAGAACAACTAATGAGATTTGGTTCTTTCATTCTACCATATTGGGTCATCAGATAACTTTACCTAGTAGATCATCTGCTGTCCTCCTTCCCTCTCTTTGAGACAGGGCCTCATGGAGCCCAGTCAAGCCTCAAATGTTCTAAGAAGCCAAAGATGACCTTGACCTTCTGATCTTCCTACTTTCCCATGTGATGACTTTTCTAGTTGATGACTTCCCTAACAACATTTCTACCTTCCCATTGCACAGTACTAGGATGGATATTGTCAGTCCCAGATTCATGTCCACACAAAACTTGTAGATTTGACCATATTTGGAAATAAAGTCTTATAGATAAAAATCAAGTTAAGGTGAGGTTAGAGTAGATAAGAGGAGGCCGTAGACTAAGGATTGGTATCCATCTGAGAACAGGTATGTGGTGGTTAAAGAGAATGTCCCCCAGAGGCTTAATATGTGAATACCTGGTTCCCTGTTTTGGAAGTATTAGGAGGTGTAGAATTATAAGAGAAGGTATATCACTGGGGGTGGACTTTGAGGATTCAAAAGCCTACACCAGGACCAGTTTCTCTGAGTTCTCCTTGCGGGTCAGATGTAAGCTCTTAGCCACTCCCCTGGCACCATGCCTACCTGCTTGCTGCTTTGTTTCCCACCACGATGGTCAGGGACTCACCCTTAGAAACAATAGGAAAACTCTCAATTAAAAGCATTCTTCTGTAAGTTGCCATGGCCATGGTGTCTCTTCACAGCAATAGAAGAGTGATGAGGATAGGTACAGGTACGTTTAGGTACAGAGAATGAGGACAGCCATGTAAAAAGAGAAGTGGAGTTCTAGAATGCTCATCTATGCCAAGGGACACTGTGAGAGCATTGATGCAAAGTCCTCCCCTAGAGAATATTTGGGTGAGCAATGCCTAGCCAATAACTACATTTTGGATTTCTAGCCTTTAATGATGAGAGAATAAAGTTCGGTTATCGTAGTGAACCCAGGCTGTGTTTCTTTGCTATTGCAGCTGCCCCAGGGAACTAAGGTAGTGCTGTCAACCCTGCCCTGAGTTGCAGGTCAGAATGGTATTCAAAATGTTCAACAACCAGGGCATGATCCATCCAAACGGAAGGGATGGATGAATTGCTGAAGCAGAGTTAAAAAAGGATTTTTTACTCTTCTGATGCAGACATTGCAGTTGCTGGAAAATGGAGAAGCCAAGAGCATTTTAGTCTGCCGATGCCACGAGCAAGATATGGGGTGAGTGGTTAAACCTGGAGAATCAGCTACTTCTCCTCTCACGAAGAAGCAGTTCAATAATTTTACATGCATGAGGTCATATGAGTATGACCTTTCGTCCTGGATGGTCTAAACCAATACAACTGCCCTGTTTGCCCTGCAGATTACTCCAAAGAGACACAATGAAACGACGCTCAAGGCCTTCCTTCCTGCTTTGACTGCAGACCGTGCCGTGCACTAGTGGCTGGAAAATGTGGGTGAGAAAGCACGGTATCTGGCTGCTGTTAGTTTGGATGTTGCAACCTGAAAACAGGTAGTCTACAGATGGAATTGCCTAACATAGCATGGAAGCTCCGAGATAAACGCAGCCCTGTGGGCTGAGAAGTCTGACCACTTATGCCTGAACCCTCTCTGTCCTCTGATGCCTGAGCCGTGCGTTCTGTCTGGCATTTATTCAAGTGTGAGCTGGCTCTTCGTTTGTTTGTTTGTTTGTTGGTAACTCCAAAAGCATCCTAATTGTTAAGTCATTGTGATTTTTTTTCTTGGAAGATATGTATTAGATTCCTTCCTTTGAAACCTTTTGTTTTGATGTCTGCTGGTCTAATTATTTTGTAATAGCCTTTTGCCTTTGTCTTCTACTATAATAATAGAGGAGATACAACTAGGCTTCAAGAAGATAAGACTTGGCTGAATGTTTACTTGGGGCTAACTTTATACTAAATTTCTAGAATCTGATTTTTATAGCAAACAGGCCCATGTGGATACATGCTAACACCTGCACACATACAAACACACACACACACACACACACACACACACACACACACACACACACACTTTCTCCTTATCTTTCTACCACATGTAGTAAGCACCTAGCTTGTATTACAGAGGCATGTATTGGAGAGTCAAAAGAGTATGTAAACTATGGGCTACTGTGGAACAATAAATAAAGGCGGTGATTGTAATGATATTGTTTGTACATGCAATTCTCTTGTACAAGAATAACTGCAAAAGTAAATCAGGTGGTGTTGCAAAGCCAGTTTAAATCTAGAGGCAAACAGCAGCAAAGGGGGCAGATGAAGAGAGGCAACCAGGGCAAATCATAAAGTTACACTATAAAATCAAGCTTTTCTTTGAAGTTGTGCAGCCACTTCAACAGTAGGACAAGGCGAGGCAGAAACCGTGTCCTAATGTTCCCCGTGCCCCTTTAAAGTTGAAAACATTGAGCTGATTCACTTGGTTTAAGTTGCTTTGAACATGGAATTGGAGGCTTCAAGTTGATTGTTTGGTGAACATGGCTAATGAAAATATTTTTCCAAGCAATTCCAAACTTAAACGAAGATATTTCACTTACTTTTGATCAGCTTTCAAGTTGGTATGTTACTTTCAATCATTTGGAAAAGTAACTTAAAACAACAACAACAACAACAACAACAACAACAACAACAAGACTGTAGAAACTATGAACTAGTTTTTCTCAATGTGCGATTCATGTTAAATTGCTGCTGGCTGAGGAATGCCGCATGAGGGCTTTACGAATACATGCAGAGCCACATGTTTCCTATTTTAGTTGCTAGTTAGTATTCAGGTGTGCGGTGGAATACATAAAACTAAATGCTAATGCTGTTTCATTTGTGTCTTAACATGTACAGGTTGTTACTGTACGCGGCACCATCTTGTCTGTGCACATGTGTAATTCATTTTTCTCTATTTGCAATCATAATATGTTCATATAGCATGTGATTCAATCTTCTAAGGGCATTATATGAATAATTTTTTTTTGGGGGGGGTTCAGAAAAGCACTATCTTTTGTAGCGTAGAGATGAAAAACCAAATCTCAGAGTCGCCTTTGAAAAGGTGAGAACTTCGTTGAACTGATCCACCCATGCAGAAATTTTATTTTTTCCCCTCGATTTTGCTTCATTTAATTTATGATTAGCAGCGACATAAAATTGTGAGCCACCTAATGGAAGTCATTTGATAAATACTGCATTTGGCTTTATGTTCTTCAATTTGTGTTTCCCTTATCAGGTATTTTCACGTTAGGAATTTTCAGAGTTAATGTGTGAGGAAGTAACTAGGTACTTTAGTTAGTTAGATTTCTCTTCCCCGAAGAAAATTACTATAATGGTTACTTTCGCTAGAATGCAATTACTGTCACTGTTACGATCAATCATGTTTTTATACAAGAAACTTTAACAACTCCTGAATGCATTAGGAAAGGTAAATGGAAAAAGACTCAGTGTGGTGTGAGAGCAGACACCTGCCCTTTAATACCCAGAGAGAGGTGTCTCCGATTCCCCTGTTAGAATACAGATTTAACCTGTTACCCGAGATCACTATAAATGTTATAGTAGCAAGCTAATTCCTTGAAACATCGCTGACAAAATTTTCACACATTTATCTACTAGTAGATATTATCCTTTGTAGTAAACGATGGCTTAGTCCTAACCCAGCAGCAGCACCTTTAGGCCTTGGATCCCTCATGTTAAGAAGCCAGAAGATACTATTTGGAAAGGTTTCATACATACTTCCATGGACAGATAACGCCACCCACACATGAAAAATGGGAGCTATCATCTCTCAGCTTAACAAGTCATTAGTTGACATCAGAAAAAAAAAAAAACCCAACAACAAACAAACCCAATTCCAAATACGTGGTCATACTTTACAGACAGTATTCATTCCTCCAAAAAAACAGTCATAAAGGTCAAAGGTTAAGTACAGCACAAGACGATTGTTACTCAAAGTACACCACGCATACAGTACCGAGACTGTAGAGATCGTCCATTTGTTCTATACTGCTATTTAATAACAAGTGAGTTGACACAGTGAATACATTATAACTGATGGTAATCAAAACAGATCAAAGAATAGTGTTCTGTAGGTAAAACTGATGAGTTCATGTAGCTCTTTGCGGAGTAACACCAAATTAACATTGAGTAGCACAGGCAGCCACAGCTCTGCTCCCTGCCAAATGCATTCCCTGCCTGCTTGTCTGCTTCTATAATCTCCAGCATCTTTAAAGCTAACGCCAGCCAGCCAGCCAGTCTCTACACTGAACACATGGGGGCATTTTGATTTTTTTCTCTTTTTAGCTCTGTTCTTCACATCTCAGACTTCCACCATCTTCCTATAGGCCCCTGTCAGCATCCTCTACAACCTTTCTGTGACCAGTCTCTCCCTTGCTCTCCACATACCTCTTACCCTGTTTTCAGTTATTTTTTTCCAAATCCTTTGGTACGGGGTAATATTTCCACACCCAATCTCTGTGTTATCACTGTGGATACCTTGCGGGTCATCCTTACCTTACTGGCTTGTCCTGTTTAGTGGAACAGACAGTCCACAAACTCTGTCATAGGGCACTGTTTTCTTGTCCTGGAAGGTGATGTTCCCCAGGTCTCTGATAGAAAATTCCTCCACTTTGGTAGAATTTCGTCTGAAATCTGTTCTCTTTCCCCCTTTCACCCCACCAGGAAAAGCAAAGTGCTGGTTTCCCTGCACTGTCATAGCAGTTGAGACACAGTGGTTGGTAGCGCTTCCTGTGTTTCTTGACGTTTCCACCTGCTTGGCTTTGAGCTGTTCAAGACCAGGATGTCTTGCATGCATTTTGTTGCTCCTGGTGCTTGGCTCAGTGCATGACACCTAGGGGCTGCTCTAAACAGAGTGAAATAATAAATCACTTTGCACTTTTAATTGTGAGCCAATTTCAATGTTATTACTTAGAGATTCACATTCTGTCTGGGAACGAGGCCATTAAGAAAAATAATTTTAGCCATGCAGTAAAAATGAGCTTTTCTCAATTTACCTGAAAGTAAAAATCCATTACGATCGGCCGATATTCTTCACTATTAAGAAGACCCTCTGCATGTATGGATATCTTAGGGGAGAGGTTTAGAAGTATGATTTGTGAGTGACAAATATATTACAGCTGCATGTAAGATTATTACCTTTAAAAAAATATCCCAAGCAAAAGAAAACCATTATAGGATATAATGTTCTGCTGGACATTAGATTTCTTTGATTTTCCTCAAAGCTAAAGCTGGCTATAAAGTTCATCTGGTGGCAATTTTTCAAATGTATTTTAAATTGGACAGTAGCAGGCCAATGCTATCTATAGAAAATTACATTCGGGTCTATTGCCAATATGTGCTGTTTTCTCCTCTATACTCCATCTGTTATCAGAAAACTAATACAGGTGTTTCTTAAAGTCCCAGCCACACTTTCTAGAAAAAAAAGGGAAAGAATAATAACATACGGGTTAGCATCCCCCCTCCCATGGAAAGGAAACATTACAGTGCTCTGATCTTGTGGCACATATAATAGAGAGAGTGGTTATATCTATTTGGTTAATGGAGTGGTCTTTGAGAAGATGCTCAAGGAGTTTGATGAAACATCAACCCCAACAAACCATCAGCCTTTGGCTGCAGGAATAGACATATGGCATCTTATCTTTCCCCTTGTGTTTGAATCATGTGGTGGGCATATGACTATAATCCAGAGAGGACAACTTAATGATCTCTCTCTCTCTCTCTCTCTCTCTCTCTCTCTCTCTCTCTCTCTCTCTCTCTCTCTCTGATTTACTCTCATATATATATATATATATATATATATATATATATATATATATGAGAAATATATATATTTAAGAGAAATAGATATATTTAAGATATATATGAGAATTTCAGGTTTGCTTTCCAGTTGATAGCCTTTCCATCCCACTTTCATCTTTGTCATTTGTAATATGGGTGACTTTGATCAAGTTATTGAATCTCTTGATGCCTCAATTTCTTTAGTACAAAATAAGAAATCCTATGTCTCCTAATGGAATTATACCTAGGACTCAAATTACATAAAATGAACTGTTTGCCACTAGATGTTTGCTCATTGCTGCTATCCCAGGAGCACAACCACCCCTCCACTGAGAGTGCTCCACAGTGTCTTCTAAACTGCTGAGTAAATGAGTGTATGCTTAAGGCATGTTGATCTCTCTTTTTCATCCTGCAGTTACATATGTGTATTAAGTTATTTTTTTTTAAAACAATAGTTAACCTCAGTGTCTTCCCTTCAGTATGTCCATTGGAGATATATATTACCCTACCACACGGGTGTTGACCTAGTGGTGCTAAATGAGTCTAAATGATGGTATGCGACTCAAGATTTGTCATGAGCTTCCATATTAAGATTTTCACACTGTTGCTCTCTCCTGTTCTCACAAAGAAAAGGATATATCCCCAAAGCCAATGTCACTTGACCATTGTCACAGGGCAGGCTGAGTCCAGTTCAAGGAAACCCTAGTTAAACAGATACAAGGAGAAATAAAGTACTACTTATTTATCTTTGATTCTAATATTTTCTTGGCTTCTTAGGCAGGAATAGCTGACTGATACAGAAAGACTTAATCGTAAAAATGGAGTTAATGTCACTTAGGGTGTAAAAATTTTAAGACACAACTACGTCTTCTGTGTTTGTTAAATTGGAGCGATCAGTTCGCACCACAGTTTAAGATGATCCTTTACCAGATTAATTCATCCACCAACAGCCCATTGTATCAAGCGTCAGTATAATCCTGAGTAGCTGAATTAGAAATTCAAAGAACATAAGACATGGTAGTTATCTTCAAAGAGTACATAAATATATCCTTAAGGAAAAAAAAAAAACCCTGTGTCCTGTCTTTAAAACAGTAGCTGACTCTGTATAGATTCATTCTGCTGCTTCTTGTCAGGACATAGAGAAAGAATTCTGCACTGCTTCTAGGCTCTGACCTGAGAGAGAAGAAACCCAACTTCATTTCCTCATCTGCAAAACAAGGATAATAATAACTACCACCCAATGGAGCTGTGAAACTTAAACGAAAGCATACATATAAAACTCTTAGCACACTGTCTGGCTCATAGTAAGCAGTTAGTAGGAGTTGGCCCTTGTTGTGGTTGTTATGCTTATGAGTGACAAGATGCTTAGGCAAGAGGCCAGGCTAATTCTGCCACTCTAAGCCATAATGACAGTGCATTCTAGCCTAGCTCTGTGATAGGACAGGAAGTCTGATAGCAAGAACTCATTACAGGGAATCTGGGAGACCCGTATCTTTATCCTTATGAAAGCGAAATAATGCGGATCACATATTTTCTTTGTGACTATTCCTATACAGTCTGTTGGACCTGTTTCAGATTTTTTTCTCCCTCAGGCTCAAGAATCTGAACACATAGTTATGTTTGTTTTTCACTCAATAACCATCTAGAAATTTTCACATTCCTAATGCTATTTTGTAAAGATTGTAAATCTTTAGAAATTGTAGATCTAAAGAAAGTTTTGATCTGAGCCAACAAGAGTAGAAAAATAATAGGTTGATAAAGAACACATATTTTACTATTTAGTTATTTTGTCTTGAAATCCTCACCTGTGATCCTATCTCCTCCTATTCTCAGCCAGTGGGTTTGCTAGTAATATTGAGCCTATTCTCAGGTCCAGACTGGGCCTTCATTCTATCTCTGTACATGGCCTTCTGGTTTAGATGCATATGATACAGTATAGACAAAGGGTATGTCAAACGAAAAATGTTCTCGATTTATCAAATCTCTCTTTTCTTGCCTGGAACAATATCAGAATGTCAGGTTTACGTCTCCTATTGATGGGGCTGTAGGGGAAAATTGGCGGTAGAAGGTTAAATCAACACAGACAAGACAAAGTACAGAAAACAGATTTAGTTGGCTCCTTGGTAAAACCAAAACCAACCAATTAACCAACAACCAACCACCAACCAACCAACTACCAACCAACCAACCAACCAACCACCAACCAACCAACCAACCAACCACCAACCAACCAACCAACCAACCACCAACCAACCAACCAACCACCAACCAACCAACCAACCAACCACCAACCAACCAACCAACCAACCACCAACCAACC
>NC_034592.1:35533083-35563022 GCF_900095145.1 Mus pahari | reverse complement strand
ACCAACCAACCAACCAACCAACAACCAACCAAGCAACCAACCAACCAACAACAAAACAACCCCTAACTATAGCCTTCCCCAAGTTGTCTTAACTTCTTAAGTCTGATAAGTTTATCTCATTGGATAAGGAACGTTGAATGAGATTTTGTTACTCCACCTACATGCCACACCTTTATTCCTATGCTGAACATTCAGGTGATCTTAAATATTAATAAGGTAAGGATATACTTTTTTTTTTGAGAGATAAACAAGAGCCCTGTAGCATTCCTGAGGCATGTTTAGTTAGCTGTGCATTTCCCCACTATTCCCTTTCTTCATTTTGACTGGGGATGCATAGTAGAGTGACATCCCCGAATTGTACTTTCTGTTCCTTTTCAAGAAAAAAAAGCGTTATTGGGAGTCATGATGTGGTTTACTCAGGAAATCACTTGTTGTGCAAGTGGGAAGAACTGAGTTTGGATTCTGAACACCAAGTAACAATCTAGGCATGGTGGCATGTGGCAGCATCCCAACAATGAATAGGCAAAGACAGGAGGTTCCTGGAGCCCACTGTCCAGCCAATATAGCTGAATTGGTGACTTCCAAGTTCAGTGAGAGACCCTGTCTCAAAAAGCAAGGTGAGTACAGTTGAGACAAACACCTGCTGTAAATCTCTGTCCTCTATGACTACTCCCTTAACACATGAAAACATAGCTACACAGGAACACACACACACACACACACACACACACACACACACACACACACGGAAGAAAAAAATCACTGTTAGCTAAAAGACAGAAACAACTGAACAAGAAAATTATGCATGCATACATACATACATACATACATACATACATACATATATTTTAATATGTACTCGTATATAATCAATGTGTATTCCATAATACAACCTAAACTCTATAGACATTCACAGGAAACATTGCTTTTATAACAAAACAATGAGTGTTATTAAATGTGTTTCTTCCTGCCATGGAGCTATAACACCAAGATACTGTCCTTAGACATGAAACGCTCCTTCCCTACCTAGGCAGGCCTTGTGACATGTATGTTACACTCCTTTGTCACACAGTCACTTCACTTAACAATTAGATTGTGATCAAACACTATAGCATATTAATTCCCTAGTGAGAGAAGGTAGAATACAGTGTGCCCTGCTGTTTTGTCACGTTTCCCTCTTTTTATTGTAACTTTCTCTTAGTGTCACCAAATTCGGTGCTTTTATCAAAATGATTGACTCGTAAATTGGAAGAGTTGTTTGATCCCAATGTTCCATAACATTGGGGGAGAGGCTGAAGATTTACGAGTATCTGTGCATGGCTTTTCCTCTAGTCTTGTACAGTTGGCATTTCTAGTTTCTAAGTTTCTAGTCCTAAAGCTGTGCTTTAAAAAAAAGAAGGGAGACTGAAAGAGAACCTTTTTATCCCAATTAACTGAAAAAATGTTCAGGACTTTTCATGTGCTATCTAATCATTGCGAATTTTATTGTCTTTATGTTGGCATACACCTTCGGAATGGTTGTCTTTGTGGTGAAGCAGAGGGAACCAGTTACTCAGTGTTTAGGGCTAATAAGGCTGGCATTAAGCTAATCAGAATTTTCAATTATCAGTGGCATGGTTAATTGTAAGCCCTATGCATAATGAAAGTTTATATCCTAAGGATACAGGAAAAGAGATGATGTTCTTAATGGGGGGATGTGTAACAAAAGAGTATAATGCATGTCTTCCCCATACGTGATTTGCTACCCAGAATGCTTTTAACATTTAAGATATTTTTTCTAATGTCTTCGCTCCCCCCCCCCCACAGCATTTTATGACCATGCTTCTCACTTCTTAGGGAGTTGAGGAGGGGGAAGGGAATCACAGCAAGAGGAGAAGAGACAGAGCCATTGGGGATTTACTCTGGGCTGACTCAACAAGGAGGTGGGAGTAACTTTCTCCAAGATGACTTGTAGAACATTGTTGATATGGCCTACTATAGTGCTGGGAGAGAGAAAATTTACATTCACTATGTGGTCTCCCCCCCCCCCACACACACACCATTTAATTGAAAGGTAGATTCAAGGTCACTGCATGATAGAGCTAATCCACAACCAAACAGAATGAGACTATACTTTGATCCAACCTACAGAATAAATTATGCATCTTGGCACATTAAATCATAGTAAATGAGCATTGCTTTTTCTATCAAGATATTTGTTGTAGTAATAGAGTCAAATTCAGATAGGATGCTAGACATTTTTTTTCAAATATTATTTCTTCTTCATTGCCAAAGATTCACAGCACAAGCTTCATAGATACTGCAAATGTAGAGAATGCTTTTGGCTAGCCACTGAGCTCACTGCAGTGTTTGGAACAATCTATGTGGACCAATGTTAGTCAGAATTAGTTTCTTTCTGGTATGAGAGCTTTATGCTGCTTTTTCTTAGCTTATGTGATAACACACACACACACACACACACACACACACACACACACGTCTTTAGTTTCACATATCTACAAAAAATTTACATATGGCATTTCCCCCCCACTCAGTGTTAGCTTTAACAGTTGTTTTAAAAGTTATTAACCGACAAATTGACAAATTAAAAATTCAAAAATTAAACTCTCGTTAGTGTTAGGGAATACTTTTAATATATGTACATTTGAAATAATTATCAAGCATTAAAATCATTTTGAAAAGTATAAAACATAGCATGCATATATATATATATATATATATATATATATATATATATATATATATATCCTGAAATAGTGCCAGAACTTTAGCTGGTTTTCTATATTAACAAATATGTTGAAGGCTTATAAGACACCTGGACCGATTGTATAACTGCCCATGAGGCATTAAACATGCAAATTTCTAAAATCTTTAGACTCGGGCTTAAGAACATGGACTTCGCCAGGGAGCCTAATTTAGCATCTGTTAAACCTTGTTCAAGGTCCTCCATCCTCTCTTTCCTCATTTCTTCATTTGTGAAATGGAGACATGTACTTCATTATAGGGGTTTTTGCCAGAATTAAAATAGCTGATAAATGTGAATCACATAGAATTGTGTCTGGCATAATGGATGTTTGATAAATGTTGTTATTGTAGATGATTTTTTTTTACCCTCTTGCAATGGTTGATTGGAAACAATCCAATTAATGATAATATTGTATTATGCTTTAAATCTTGATATGTCACACTAAATACACTACTTCTCCCTAGCCCCATATTATTTTATTGAAATGAGAGTTTTAGAATATCTAATCAATACTTCTATTATCATTTTCTACTGCATTATGTAAAGAAGACAACTAATTAGGGAAAATTAGATTTTCTTCATCTGTGTCTCTAATATTCTGAGCAACTCAAAATAAAGTGTTTAATATACATGCTACAGAAGGCATATAATTTCTAATATAATAACTTTCTTTCTTATTCCCAGGGTACTTGTGATGTTTAATTAGTTAACATTTGAAAAGTACTTTGCGGATTAAAAGAGCTACGTAAGTGCTAAATCTTCATTGTTAATAACAAAAGATCAAGTTTGAAAGAACACATCAAGCACATTGTACAAAGAGATTGTATTTTATTATAATTTTTGCTCTTCAACTTTGTAGAAGACTGCCATTAAAGTTTATTCTTTTAAGAGATAAAAACAGAAGCATCATGCTAGAAATCTCAGCTCACTTATACCATGACAAATGGTGGGTCTTGACTGAGCCACTAAAAACATAATTTTTTTTTTTTAAAACAAATCTTCTAAAAAAATTCTTCTTAAAGTTAAGACAAGCACACTTAACTCCTGCCCGCTTAATGCAGCCATGGAGATAAGTATTCAGGAAGGTAGTGTTAGAATAGTGCTCCTTGGAGAAATGATAGCTGCTGTGAGCATTGTTTGAAGGACTGTATTTCCTATGCACCCACAGACACAAGCATGGAGTGCAGGAATTGGGTCTCTGTCAATAGCAATGTCTGCAGACTAGGCAATCTTCATCAACTGCCATCACTTCTGTAGGAGGACTCGTGAGTGGACAGAGCTTAGGAATTTAGGAACAGCAGATGTCTTTAGAGACCACCTTAATCCATATCTTCAACCCCCCAGATGCAAGTAAATTTTTTGGAAAAAAATGTAGTTGTGTGTCTTCCTTGGGTGAATTCCATGGTGTGTAGCTGACATTGCAGTGGAAACTTTTTTACCTACAAGTTTATTTCCATTAACTCTGTATGTGTGTGTGTGTGTGTGTGTGTGTGTGTGTGTGTGTGTGTGTGTCTGCCTAGGTCTGCTGTTTTGACAATCATCTAATGAGTGGCAAACTTTAACTGACCCCGTTCTGATTCCATCTGTGTTCTTGATAGATTGCAGGATGAAGAGATGTTGGTCAGACAAGGACCTCAGCTAATGTCTTCTTTTTAAGTGATAACAGCAGACAGGGAAGGAAAGTTATTGAAGCTGTTCTCCTTTCCAGAAGGTATTGATTTTTCAAGGATTCTGAGGCCATGTTGACCTAGCACATCTCTCTCTCTCTCTCTCTCTCTCTCTCTCTCTCTCTCTCTCTCTCTCTCTCTCTCTCTCTCTCTCTCTCTCTCTCTCTCTCCTCTCTCCTCTCTCCTCTCTCTCCCTTCTCTCTTGTATACATGTACATGTCTGTGTGTTCTGGTGCATGTAGAGGTCAGAGGTTAATGTGTGATATCTTCTTCGATTATTCACCACCTTATATTCTGAGACAGGGTCTCTCTCACTGAATAAGGAGCTCTGATTTGTCTAGATCAGCCCAGTGAGGTCCAGGAGTCTGCCTCTCTCCACCTCACCCCAAGTCCCCAAGCAGGGGTTACAGGTCTCAGCTGCCACATTTGGCTACCATCTGTAGATGCTGTGTGGAGCAAGTGTTTTCCTAGTCTGAACCATTTTTTACAATCCTCCACTCTCAATCTCCTGTTTTGGTTTCTGACTCTTCACCCTGGCGCTCCCTGCCTTTGCTCAGTGGTTCTTCCTCTACTCTCACAGGGCACCTGGGATGCAAAGGAGACATTTTGAATTTTTATAGTTCATTGGTAAAGGAGACAGGGATAATGGTAACTACTTGATACAAGCAGTCAAGCAGAACAAAGCTTGGTCTAATTCAAATAGCCAATAGTGAGTGTGCTGAGAGATTCCAGTGGAGACACCATAGTGGTAACTGTCACTGCTACTGCAAACTCACCATAAGTTTGGAACTAATTTTGATACATTAGCTGGTAAGAGATGGTAGGGAGAAAGCATGGCCATGAATTCTGTGGGATAAGATCTCATACAGGGAAGAGCCAGTGGCAGGCATTGTTGGTTGATTGACCCACAGTCACGGGCACTGTCTTCCCCAACTGTCTCCTTTTAACTAAAGAATGCAGGAATACTAATTTTCTCCCAGCTTTCCTTTGGGATGAGGGACTCTGCTACAAATGCTGACTGGGAAAAAATAAGTAAAGGTCTACACTGAGTGGAAGTCAGGGCTTCTGGTGACGTATTCCTAGAAAAGAGATGGCTGGTGGTTCCCTTTCCTTTTTTTCTTGTGAAGGTGGAGATGTAGTGTACAGAGAGCGCCCTTGTTCAAGCATGGGAAGAAATCCACGCAGAGGAAAAGTTGATGTGTTGAGCATGGCTGGGAAGAGGGCTGGGATACAAAGCAGAAAAGTGGTTGGGGGTCTCAGTGCCCACTAAGCAGCTTCATAAATACAGCCACAATTGTACCAGTTCTTGCTTCATTAGACAAGGGGACATATATTAATATGTCGATCTGTGTAACTTTTTTTCTATTAGTTATAGAACAGAACACATTTTCTGACAATTCAGAATCAAAGGCAAATTTTTCAAATATTTATATACATAACATTACACGTGCTTATTCCACTCCGTTCTTGGATTATTCTGTCAATCATGATGGCCCTTTTCTTGACTTAGAGAGTAGCTAAGCCTGGCAAGATGTCCATCTATCTAAGTTCAACATGAAGAACTTATTATTTGAAATGCAAGGTAGCAGACATAAAAATTCCTGAGGTACAGTCGCTGTCTCTGCAAGCTTTGATTTTAAGACAATTCTATTAAGTTCTTTTGACCTAATCGGTTCTAGGACTGTTGATATAGTTTTGATAGCATGGAGTCTGGTTTCCAAGAGGGAGAGATCAGAGACAGGGGAGCCAGGTAAGAAGTGACGACCATCATTTAGTCTGGGGTAGTGTCCACGGTCCAGTCCAGATCAAGAGATGGCATCACTAGGTGTCTGAGCATGGGTTCAAAGGACCAGAACTGCATTTTCAAGGAACAATGGGTGTTTCAGCTGCTTTCCTCTATTTTGATGATCCTGCTTGTTGAAATCACCTGTCCTCATATCAAATATCTAAAGGCAAGAAAACGAACAAACTGATTAAGCCTCTATGGAGTGCTTAGTGGAGGAAGGGTGACTTACTGGCTCCCAGTACTGACTGTGCCACTTGCAAATGAAGTTTTGTACCTTGACAAGCAACTCAATACCCCTGTGAAGATAATGCAGTCTATCTTATGGGGATTAGATGAATACTTGTTTCATAATGCTTCTCAAGTGACTGCATGCAATGGTATGTATGTAATGGTGAAGAGTACAGGCCCAATGACTATGAGCTATTGTGTGTACAGCACTGGATGAGGATGCTGAGAATGCAAAGAGAGAGAGACAAAGAACAATGGGATTATAGCCCTGTCTTGTGGGAGTTTAATAGGCCTGGGGGCAGAATATAAAGGGGGAAAATAAATACACTGATGTTTTCTGACAGGAGGGACAGAGCAACTCCAACATGCCGTAGCTGATTCTACATGATGCAAGCCCGATAGGTTCTAGTGCTCATGCACACATATGACCCTTCTAAGGCTAATTCTTCTCCAGCAGTGGTGAAGGAGACTTCATTTAAAGTAGGTCAGAAAACTAAGTTCAATTCTAAGTGAACAGGGATCAAGCTCAATTGGTGGCACTACCTGGGGACATTATAGAACCCCAAGAGCAGTGAGCTCTAGATGCTTTATGTGAAGGGTTATTTGTTTTCAATTTATTTTTTATAGAGGCAGCAATATTTTTTTTCATTACCAACAATATTGGTAACTTTATATAGACACATTGTTAACCTCAGTCCTAATTTGTTAATTGTTGAGTTTTCTGAGATTGGGTTACATCACGGCACCTATGTAAATATGGAAACTCCATGCCACGCTTAGTCAACACAGTAAGACTTTGCTACTAAAGTGTCCTCTGTTCTTTCCCCTGCCCACTACATGGTATTGTTCAGAGGAGTGCTTTGGCTTCAAGCACATATGATATTTTTTTAAAGAACTGAGTTTGTTTTCTTTCTGGCAGTATAGGCTGTCAACTTGAAGCTCAGGAAAAGCACGCTTTGAGCCTCAGGAGTTTCATTTGAACAAAGGTCTGCAGTCAGGTTTGGTAAACTGTTGACTCTAGAAGCATAGGATCTTTGAGTATTCAGTCAGCCTTGAAGTCCCTTCTTCGTGTTTCCTCATTTATCTGCTGTAACACATAGGTTTGGGTCACAGAGACATCCTGTGGTTTTAGTTACGAAGAGGAGTGGATGGACCTATGATAGAGAACTCCCTTCCTTTTGGAACAACTGTGGGCACAGGTTCTGCGGTGGAGAGGTGAACATAATGAAGAGGAGGAAGATGACTCATCACCTCTTTAGAGATGTTGCTGTAGAGCTTCATTCCTCCTGTCTCCAAAGTTTAAAGGTGAGCTTCTTTGTTCTTTTACATCATCCCTTTGTGTGTGTGTGAAGTGAGAGAGGTTAGGTGCGGAACAGATGGAAGCGTTGATGAGGAGCTGGGGAAAGCATTGTCAAGAGCACATCCCAGGAGTTATGCTGTAATGAGGTGAAAAACAATTCTTGAAACCAGCTCTTGGTTTTAAAAACATTTGCATACCATTTAGGATACAATTTGAACTTGCCTTCTTAATCAGATGACAAAAAAGACTTTAAGCAGACTTTTAACAGCACGGAGATTTGTTTATTTGTATGATTCATGAACATGTTTGTGCTAACTTGCTTAGTAGTCAAACTGTTGAAATAAAAAATAACAACAAAAATAAGACCAAGAGAGTTACTTTCTCGTGTGTGTGTGTGTGTGTGTGTGTGTGTGTGTAGTAGTAGTAGTAGGGAAAATAGAACTGTGAAATTTTATAGATGATCAGGATACCACAATAATTTTGTAATTAAAATGTTTGAAATGCCTATGTATGTTTAAGAAAATAGGAAGGAAGGAAAGAAGGAAGGAAGGAGAAAGGAAAGCAAATGAGAAAGGGTTAAGGAGATAAGTTCAGTTGGTAAAGTGATTGCTGTGTAAGTGTGAAGACTGAACTCATATTCCCATCACCAATAAGAAGTCTGCTGTGGTGACACATACCTTTAACCCCAGTGTTGCAAGAGTGGGCCAGTCAGTGAGGCTCTCATTGACTGACTGGCCAGATAGTCCAGGCTTAGTACGAACCTATATAAGAAAAGTGAAGAAGAAAGATGCTTGTCATGGATTTACTTGTGTACATCTGCATGTGTATGTGTGCACACATCACACACATACACACACACACACACACACACACACACATACACAAACACACACACATACACATGCACGCATGCATGCACGGACCACACACCACACAGCACAACTATTTGCTTCCTTATCTTGATGCTGTGTGATGAATTTATTTGTTATTATTTATAAATTTTGATTTGCTAATGAGTATTGATCTGTCTATCATCTATCATCTATCCATCCAGAGGCAGAGAGTGAATGCTGCTAGATTTTGTCTTATCCTTCTTTATTTGAATTGACCTAATCCATTATCAAAATTGGTGATAATGGTACTTATGTGTCTACTTAAATGCATTTATATCTATATTTGTAGTAAAAAGGGAGAAGGGAATGATTAATTTCCTCAATTTTCAGGAACCACTGGAATTAGAAGATATTTCTATCACTGTGCTTACATCCATGGCTGCTTTTATGATTACTCCACAGCTCTCCAGGTGCTGTGCTCCATCTCAGTATGCATTGTTTGAGTGATTGGGTTCCCCATAATTGACATAATAAAAATATTTTATGATGGAGTGGAGAAGCCTTCTCAATTGTTGGGTGTTAAATGGTATGAGAACCTTTTAATGCAAGTAAAAATTTCCCTCTTGTTTTCAAGGCTCATGAACAAAGATGGAAGTTTCTGATAATAGTATTGAAGTTCATTTGAATGTCAAAAAATGTATAAGCTACTATGTGTCTGTCAAGAAAATCAACAAGATACACTCTCTATGTATTTGAGGCTCATCATATAAATATAAAACCTCCCCATTCAGCTTTTGTTCAAAAGTGGCTAGAGCCTGATAGAACCTTCTAAAGGATGTAGGCCACCGTATCTCTGGCCCTACCTGCCAGCTATTTGCAGAGAAACAAATTGTTTCTGTGCTCAAATTGAGTCATTATATTTCTTTTTTTTCCTTTCTGTATATTTTTACTTAATATTTATTTATTTATTTATTTTATTATTATTTTCTTTATTTACATTTCAAATGCTATCCCGAAAGTTCCCTATACGCCCCCTCACCCCTGCTCCTCTACCCACCCACTCCCACTACTTGGCCCAGGACTTCCCTTGTGCTGGGTCATATAAGGTTTGCAAGACCAAGGGGCCTCTCTTCCCAGTGATGGCCGATTAGTCCATCTTCTGCTACATAGAGTCATTATATTTCTACTATACCAATATACTATTAGTCTGAAAGCTGCTCTCTCTCTCTCTCTCTCTCTCTCTATATATATATATATATATATATATATATATATATATATATATACATACATACACATACATATAATCATTCTTTTATTAAATGTTTACAAATTGGAAAATGATTCTCTTTAATGGATGACCATTTATCTTCAATAGCTGTCCAGCATCTCTGACCTTGCCTTGTAGTTATAAACAATTACAATATGGCTTCCAGATCCTAATATTAAGATATTTGATAAATTATATACTTTATAAGCTTTCATTATTCAAGTAGTTTTGAGATTTTTTTCCCTCTTAATTGGTAATATTTTACTGGATACCATTGGGTCAGAGTTTTTCTCATGGATATATGCTTTTATCATTTGGATGATATTGAGAAAATTTATGCTTTACCCACCTACATCTTGTATTAATCCACTATAGAAATGTTCTAAAACTATAACCATGAGGTTGCATTTGCATCCAGTACCTGCAACTGATATATAGTTTTGAAAATCAGGTTAACTTTGAATATTAGGATACTGTGGATTGGCATGATATGAGAAAATTCAAGAATGTCAATGGCTACAAGGTAAATATGAGATTAATCTAACCTTTGATATCTTGACAGTTATAGAAAGACAAAATAAGGTTCATTTTAAAAGTAGAAGTGAAAAGTATGCAGAAAAAAGATTTAAAAGGCTACACTAGTATCCATTTAATCAGAAAAGACCTTATCTAGTCACTATATTTAAAAGATCTAGCAACTTACAAGTGTGTAACAAAGATACGTACATACATACATACATACACATCTATGTACATACACATAAATACATATAAACATACATGTGTGTGTAAATGTGTGTTTGAAACTGTCAGAAGTCTAAAAATATAAAAACACAATTTATTATAATAGAAGAAAACTATATAAATTAAGTATCCTATTCTCAAGTGTGATAAATGGTGAGTTTACATAATTGAAGATAGAAGCAGACTGATGCATGTAGGAGAGATTCTATGGAAGGGGACATGTGAGAGACACGATGGACTTGTGGCTTTAGATAGGAATGCAGAGAGCAAAAGAAGCCTGTATTGCACAGAGAAAGACAAGCCAAGGCAAAAGCAGAAAGGGTTTCCTATAGCATGGTTTATGGGATGAAGCGTGGGTATAATTGTGGATTGTTCGTGTGGGCGGGGCCTGAATGCTTCAGTGCACTTGTCACAGTACTGCCACAGAACAAGCAACGCATGTCCACTTAGAGGCATTTAATAAATATGCTTCTCACAATCCACCTTTCACTTACAATTTAACGTCCCTGATTATCATGTGTAGTGTGGGAACACTGCAACAGCTGTCAAAGCAGTGGCAGAGTGCGGTGACTAGTGTCCATTAAACGCCAACATGTACTGTGGACACACATATATTAAAACATGGCTCTTGGTTAATGACTCTATGACTTGTACAAGTTGGTTTCTCTTTAACTCTATCAGCTTAAATATATATGAGGATAATAATATCCTGTTGCAGGCAACTGCATACCTGCCTATTCACCCACACATTGAACTGGACATTCTCAAGGGGAGAACCTTCATTGTACTTAGCATGTAGAATAAACTAGTGATTAGTTCATGCTGCCATAACAGAATGCAATAGGCTGGGTGACTTATGCAATGTTTATTTCATGCAGAAAGAGAAATCTAAGGTTAGAGGTCCTGCATGGTAGGGATGTGGTAATGGCCCCCTTCCTAACTTCTCACTGTGCTGTGTGTTTGTCATTGTCTACTCAATGCATGCTCAGCATAGAGAAGAGACTCCTTGACATCGCCTTTCTTTTTATAATGACACCAGCCTCATACTGCAAGTCCCATATTTATGATTGCTTATAAACCTGCATACTCCACCAAAGCCTTAGTTTTGGTGTCACTGGAGGTTTTAACATGACTGAGGGCGGGGCGGGGGGGGGACAAAAATTCAGTCCATGATAGAATTCAGCAAGTATTTCTGCTGCACAAACTTGAATGGATTATTTTTTTAAATGATTGAATGAAGTGAATAGCAGATAAAATTTATAGACAGAACACCGTATAAATGAGGGCAGATGTTTTTGTATCCCTCAATTTCTTTGCCTCTTCTCTGCTGAGGAACCACTAATTTCTAGACTGTTTGGAGAGTCATTCCTATTGCAAATTCAGGACCCCCAGCTCAGGCCGGGTCCCAAGAAACCAATTTCCTTTTTATCTGTTTCAAGCAACTAAAATTTCCACTAATTATTTTCCAGATTGGCAAGACTATTTTACTGAGTTCTGCCATCACAGAATAGACCTGCCACACAGGCTAAGCCTATAAAATCTCTGCATTGTCCCTGAAGTTGGCAATATTCTTCATAGGCCTTGAGATGATTAATATCAGTTAAGGTAACTGTAAGTCAGCCTAATTGGATCTGGAATCAACTAAGAGACAAGCCTCTGGGAAGGTCTATAAGGGTACACTTAGTAACTATGTAACAAGGAGGAATACTCTTTAGAGTGGACACAGCTTTTAGCAGCAAAAACCCAGATGCAAAGATATCTAAGGAAAACCAGGGCTGTCTTTCATGGGTTTAATGCACCCCTGACACTGGAACCTAGTGTCTGCAGCCTTCCCATGGAGATACCAGACTCTCAGCAAACCAGGAGCCCTCCAGGCCTTCAATGGCAGATTGGGACTGCTGAAGTATCTGAGCTGTGGACCGAGCAGTGACCAGGTTCTGAGTCAACATGCAGATGTCCATTGTTGAACTACCTGCCCAGTTTAATAACCCCTTTCTCATAATATATATTCATTCTGGAATACATTTATTCCTAGACTATATATCCATCCTCTAGAGAAGGCTGACTAATACATTCCTGTGCCCCTTCACTGACTGGATGGCAGAAAATGAAGCTGTGTTAAGAAGCCTTCCTTGAGAGCCAAAGGTAGCCAGATGCCCCACACTAAGAGAAACCAGCAACAATACCGTGTCTCACAGTCTAGATGCTGTCAGAGAATAGCAATGTAATCAAAGTGGCTTCTGTCTGAAGGCTGTGATCTGCCCCTGCTCTTACTTCTGTTTCATGCCATTTCCCCCTCTTGGCATGTCTGTTTACAAGTTTCCCACTTTTTCAAAGACACCTGCCATTTTAACTTAAGGCTTACCCTACTGGCTAGATTTCTACTTTACCTCAGTGTCTGTCATGTTCCTTTTTTTTTTTTTCTCTTATGGGAAGAAGGACTCAACAAGATCTATGATGACCATGGGGGCAGATGTGGCAGAGACACTTGCAAGAGATCCTCCAATCTGCTCTCTTTCCCAACAGCGTCTCTTACAGTTAGGTGAAGATACAGAACTGAGCTCGCAGCAGCAGAATGTGCAAAGGATGGTGCACACTTCTGAGCCTGATCTCCGAAATATCCCTAAATTTTCCAGACGCTTCTTTCCCCATCCTCTGACTGCATGGTTTCAGTGTGTTCTTGATACAGTCATGGAAAGGTGGAGACCTGGTCTCTTAGTACAGGGATCAGAATCAAGCGCCTCACTGACCCTTGTTCTCCTTGTCACACTACTCTCACTGAACTCTGACACAAGCAAGAACACACACACACACACACACACACACACACACACACACTGCTGCTACTCTGTTGAGTCCCTGAGATTCGATAAAGTGTTGCTCCTTTGATACAGTGCTTGACACAGCTTTATAGGTATAAGCCTTGTTGCTATTGGATCTGTTTATTCTGTCCCTGCTTAGTCCTTCTCATGCCTTCCATGAAGGCCTCTTTACTGAGCCAGCCCACAGATTTGACGGATGGACAGAAGATGCCATAGCGTACTCTCCAATTTAAGGCCCCAAACTGATACCAATCTTCCTTCCACTGTCATGTATCCCAATACCCCTGAGAAGTGGTCTGGTATGATCATTTTAATTGGTACCTCTGTCTACTTTTCCAGTTTTGACTCCCTCTTGAATTCCAGAACCAAATTTTTATTTAGCCACTGAGTATAATAGCATAATCAAGTTGAATTTGATTTGCAAGTAAGAAATACATTACAGCAGTTGTCATCTTTCCATCAAAATCTGTGCTCTCTTCTCTGGATACAGGACTACAAACTGTCCTGTAATCTTGAGATTTCTTGCAGCTTGAGATTTGAAAGGCATTTCAACCTACTCTGCTACATAGCCTTTCATGTCCACTTTGCACCTCAGCCTTTGCCGCTTCTGTCCCTTCTCGGCTGTCCTTTATCAGCCAGGACCTCCTCACCTAATTTCCCGACACGTTTGTGGCTTCACACCACGCTAAGGTTTTCCATCTCAATTCTATCCTTTGATGTTTTCAGAATTAGATTGTAAAGTTGTGGCTTAACCACAGCACCCCTCATCTAAGAAACTCTGGTCTCATTTCATTATCTACAAAATGAACCCACAGTTTTTTAAAACGTTGCATTTAAAAATCCCTGTTAGGTCACCCCATCACCTTGCCCCTTTCATGTATATTCCTGCATTTATTTTTATTCATTCATATTGTATGGATATGGTTGGAAGGGTGCATGCCACAGCATATGTGTGGATATCAGAAGACAACTTGTGGGAGCTGCTTCTGTCCTTCCACTCTGTGGGGTCTCAAGATCTAGCTCAGTTCACCAGGCTTAGTGACAATGCTCCTAACTGATGAGCTAAATCCCCATTATACTATAGGGTACCAATAAAGATTCTTAAATATGAGGGCCTATAGATTACTTATCTCATAGTCACTAAGGAACTTTAAATAGATTCTATCAGGCCACACTCTAAAAGACATTGTGACCTTCTTAATGTATTTCATACAGACCATATAATAAGAGTGAAATACGAAAAAAATGTAGGAGCTTTAACAACAATATGGACTCCTAGGGAGGTTTCATGGTTAAGTGAAGCATAGTCTATGTGGACAGTTCTTCTAAGTATATCTCATATGCAACAGACTAGATGGCAGGCAATCTGAGACAAAAAAAATAGAACACAGTAAATTAATCTCTCATATCCATAGAAGACTGGTTCTATATCTCTTGCAGTTACCTAAATCTATGAATGGTCAAGTCATGTTGCTCATATAAAGTAGTGCCACATTTACACGTAGCTTACACACATCCTCTAAAATGCTTTCAATCATCTCTAGGTTACTTATAATACAATGTAATACAACATTAATGATGTATACACACTTGTTTGCTATACTGTTTAGGTTATGCTGACAGGAAAAAAGTCTATATATTCAATTTGTTTTTATAATAGTTTCAATCTGTAATTGATGGAAGGCCTACAAATACAGAAGGAAGACTACATTAAAGACAAGTTCTAAATAATTTTGCCAAGGGAAAGAAAAGGGCAATACCATTGTGAACTTATGAAAGATAATTTTTTGAGTCAGCATATTTACAAAAATCTAAATACATTAGGATCTGGACTTGGTGAAAGGAAAGGTCATATTTATATAGTATCTCTGTTATTGAAAAGAATGTCAAGAAAGCAAAGGTGACTTTCTTAAAGAGGACACACTGTTAGCATACACATTTAAGCTTAAACTGCATTATTATACAGTCACATCTAGCAATAGAGAGCATGTGCGCTCAGGAAACTGACCCTCTTAACAGACAAGAGACAAAGCATGCTGGCGCGTGATTAAAGCAAGAAAACACACAGAGACAAGATGACAAAGGCATTTGTGTCCAACTGGCTGGATGCTCCAACTGTCCATTCTGTCAAGTGGGATGACCAGAGACAAAAGATCCATTAAGAACATCATTCTTTCTGGCCTAGACCTTATGTTTCTGCTCTGGATAAAAGAACTGAAAAAACAACCCAATAGCTCGTGATAACAAACGAACAAATGGAGAAGAAAGGACTGTGACTTCATGACTCTCCGTTCGGCCTTAGCAAATGAATAGGACAATCGCATCCGTTTGGCTTTTGTCCCTAGCTACAGCAACTGTCAAGCCATTGAATGCTATACAGTAAGTCATTTATGGTAAGATACAGCCACCACAGGAATGACATATTTTTGAGATATGAGCAAATGTTTTGGATCTAAGTGGTCTTTAGTGACTTTTTTTTTTTCTTTAACTGGGATGATTATCGTTTTAAGGAATTCCACATCTTGGAAAGGGTTAACAACATGGTGTTTTTGAAACCAGATCTGATCTGTTTTTCAAGCTGTGCTGTATTTAGTGATATATTTAGTTCTGCAGATGTCTTGAGTCTGTCATTGGAATTGGACTTTCCCATCAAAACCAGACACTGCTTCTCAAGTAGCCAGAATGGAAGACTCGGTGCTGCCTGGTTGGAGCGTTGTCATTTTGTTTTCCACTCCAAGTGACAATACAAAAGCTACAGTACAGTTATGCTTTTGTGTGTCTGGCCCAACAACCATCTCAACCCTCCTTGTTGTAGACGCAGTTTATGAAGTCTACATTTGGGTCTGTCTTGGATGGGGACATTTGGAGGGGGGATTGCTTAATTCATCCCCAAAGTTTTAAAAATTTGCAGGGATGAGAATTTAAAAACACTGACGGGGATTTATTTATCTTCTCTCCAGAGCAGAGTTGTCAATGGAGCAGGAAAGGAAATGTGATGGAAAAGGAAAAAGTACTTAAGGTTTAAATGGCTGAAGAGTCTGTAATGAGTCTCTAGCCAAGGGGTAGGAACTCAAGGCCTGAGGAACCCTGGGTGTATGTTAGCTTGGAATGAATAAAACCAGACATTGGTCTTTGAAATACATCAGGGACTGACTGCTCTTTCAAAAGCTTCAGGAGTCATTGAATATGGCAAAAGAGTCGAGCATGTGTCTGATCTGACTGAATAGATTAAAAAAAAATCATTCAGGGTAAAATGGTTTTCTATTGCTATTGTGCTATTTTGTCCAATTCCCCCCCACCCTAGGTGTGATTTACATAACAAAGTTAGAAAAAAATTCCATGGCTAATTATCACTTTCAAAATAGAAGCTGGAAATCAGCCATTGGTGACTGAAGATTACAGATTGTTTTTTTTTTGTTTTTGTTTTTTTTGTTTTTTTCAAAAAACAAATCTTGAGTTCAGCTCAGAAGTTACCCTTAAAAAACTGTATTATATTGTTTTCCCACACCAAATCAAATGTCTTTCTGGCATCAAAGAAGGCAGCTCCCGAGCTAATTCATAACTCAGATGCTGTCAATTCAGGCTACACTGAAGCTGTAGCATTTTAAAGTTAGAAAGATAAAGGACAATTGTGTCTATGTTGTTTCTAATGACAAGTTGCCCATGTGATCTTCTTCACAGTCTTTTCCACTTTGTAAAGACTGAGACAGTAATTGGAAACTGAAAATACGTTCTTTCTCTTCCTTCTATGCTCCATCGTAGAGATAGCAGATGTGATTAAAAACACAGGTTCTGGGATGAAATACCTTGTTTGTGTGCTCCCCAGCTGTGAAAGGGGAGCTGACAACCCTTTCTGCAAAGCATAAAGATGATCTTAAAAAATGGGAAATTCTTATAACAATAATGACAATAACAAGTGTGTGTGTGTGTGTGTGTGTGTGCGTGTGTGTGTGTGTGTGCATGCCTGTCTATGTATCTGCATCCGAGTATAGCAGATGACAACATTGGGTTCATCCCCAGGAATTCTGTTTATCTTGTTGCAGACATTGGCCTGAAGCTCACCAATTAGGCCAGCTTGGCTTACTCATGAGTCCCCGGGTCCTGCTGTTTCCATTCTCTGGTGCTGGTGCAAGGCATTGTGCATGCTTCTGGCTTGAATTGACAGGTGCTTTACCAACTGAGCCCCCAACCTGAGTGTCTTGCACACTAAGATGACACTCTGTATAATCTCCTGGGATGCTTGTCAGTCAAAATGTAGGTGCAGTAAAATGCATTACAATTATCTTAAGGTTGTGTGTGTGAGGGTGGGAGTGGGGGGTGGGGGTTGTAGATAGGGGTTATGTCTCACTGTGTATATGCAAATATTCCAAAATCTGAACAAGTTTTGAGCATGAAGCATATATATGAAGGGATATATTCTCTTCCCCCTGCCATATTCCTCTCTCTCTCTCTCCTTCCTTCCTTTCCTTCCTCTCATCCCTTCCTCCCTCCATCCCTTCTTTTCTTCCCTATTCCCCTCCTCCTTTAGATTCACCATGTCATTGAGGATGGCCTTCAACTTCTGATTCACCTACCTCCATTGATCAAGTTCCCATGTGCTGGTATTACAGTCCTGTGACACTGCATCCAGAACATAAGAAAACCTAAATATGTAATAATAGGAACTCTCCCAAGAGACGTTTTTGAGAGGATTAAATGGGTTAACACAATCAACATACTTAGCTCAGTTCCTATAAATAGAAAGCCCACTAAGTGTTCACCATATCCTAACATGCTTTCTGCATTGATTGTTCATTTAGCAAGATTCAGATCCTGATTGTAATGAAATATTTGTTATTTTTGCTCATATACATATACAAAGTAGAAAAATAAGTATAGAAGTTATAGGAATAAATACAAAATATATGTTTTAGTTTGGTTAGGTATTTAAGCATTTATTCAAATGAACAGGAAAAACATCCAATTCTGCAGGAATTGAGATGTTTTTGGCGATTTAATGTTCATCACAAGCCTCTGGCAATCCATAGTGCTCAGTGAGTATGAGGTCAAACAGCTATTCGGAGCTTCTCTTCTCTAGACTGAAGTTATCTACCTTTATTAGAAATGCTCCTTTTTGAACTCTCCAGAAAGACTAAGAACATGAGACTGAGACTGACTATTATTATGTGTTCTGGTATCAGGAGAGGGTCTCAAGAAGTTTCAACTCAAAGAGTTAAAACAGATAAAAAATTCTTGTTGCTCACATTTTGAAACTCTAATAAACTCTTCTTACATAGAGGTACTGTGTAAGAAATCAGGGATAAAAAGGAAAAGGTAGAACTCTATTTTAAAAGATCTCATGGACTGCCAGCAAGAAATGATAACAAGACAGCTCATATTTACCTAGTATGCTAGCAAATACATATAGTTCCATATTTAGGAGCTGAGACAGGAAGACATTTAGCTAAGGGACAGACTGTGCTCTACAATTTGAGCCTGGTCTGGGCTACATAGTGAAACCCTTTTTCTCTTTGTGTCTCTCTATGTCTCTCTATGTCTGTCTATCTGTCTGTCTGTCTGTCTGTCTGTCTGTCTGTCTGTCTCTGTCTCTGTCTCTGTCTCTCTCCCTTCACATAGTCTATTGAGTGATTATCATACTTCTTGATGTTATTGTTTTCTCTTCATAGAAAATCTACATAAATACTTATTTCTATGCTCATTTTTAAGATGGGGAAAATCGGAGTCTTATTAATTAAGAAGTTCATGTTTTGAACATGCTGTGTCTCACAATAATTGGAAAAAACATACAGAAAATGTAATGGACTGAAGATAATTGGATCTCTATAATGCTTATTTGATTATATGATTGTCATGCTATCATGCCATCATATATACGTTGATTTAAAGCATTTAATTTGAACAATACTCCATCAGACTTGTGTGTAGTTAGCCTCAGATTATAAAGAAGAAATATAATGATCAGAGAGGTGAGAGCGATTCCATGCACATTGCCCAGGTTACAGTTATTGCCTAAGGAATTGTAATTTGTCTTTCATTTGGTTTCAAGGCCCACATTTTCCCCACCACAAGTAGTTTTGAATGAGATGAGTGGTAAGAGAGAAGGGGAGACCACAGGACCATGGTGTGTTTCGTGAGAGGCAAGCAATTACCACAAGATTTCAGTAGAAAATATCAGATTTGTGATTCAGAAAGAGCAATAAATCGCACTGAAGAAGAATGACTGTATCTTATTTTTTATTTTGCAATTACAATGACTTCAGACTACTTTTACGTGGGTACTTGTCTCATATTTATATTTCCCTTCTGTATTTACCCCATGATATTGTCATCTCAATTCAACTATAGGTGACCTTCCCAAGTAAGTGTGGTAATAGAGGCATCCCTATGAGGCATAATCGCATAATAAGGTAGAATGTGTGTTGATTTGATGAAATTAACAATGCTATATTGTTTATCTGGCAGGATATTGCACTGATTAAGAGCTAGGACTCTAAGCAGGAAGAATCCTGCTGTGCTCCTTGCTAGCTCTTAAGCACTTTACTCAAGGTCATTTAGCTAAATACATAATTGGAACATGGTGAGACATTCGCTACAATAGAGCAACAGTCACAAAAAATGCAACAGACTAATTCTAGCTTCATGCTTACCGTGCAGAGCATGATAGGTGGTAGGCTGAATAAAAACATGGCAGACCATATGTAGCTAGCTAGCACCATGCTTTGCATATGCACTCTTGTTATTTATGAGAATATGACAGACACAGGAGGTGGGTATTATCTCCCAGGGTCAACTCTTCTGGTCATTAAATTTCATTATTTTCACAAGGCTACTAACAGTAGATATCTTTTAGGGCTATTATGAGGTATAAACTACCTAATTCATTACAACATACTTAACATATAATAAGCTTTCCATCAATGGGAATATTACCTGCTAATCAAGAAGTAATTAAAAATAAAAGCATGGGATCTTTGAAACAAGACTATCAGGTATTAGAGGGCCATATTCATACAAGAAAAAAGTATAAATCAATCAGAGAGAAAACAGGAGCATTTTGCAGCTTGTTTATTAGATTAAAGTAGATCAAGCTGACTAGCTGGAAGAGTGTACTGTTGTATCTATGACCACCAGCACAAAAATAGCACCAGCTTTTAGGTTTAAGCATCCTTGATAATTTATTGAAAAAAAAAAACTTATAAAAATGAATACTTTAAGCAATTATATGCTCACTGATTAAACCACAGCAAGTGAAGTTTAATGAAAGAAAATCAGCTTAACTCTTAAGTGTACCAATCTAATGGAACACGAGTCAGAAAAAATGCTAAATTTAAATTCTGTGAAACTGGGGGGAAAAAAAGGAGGCAGATAAAATTGTCTGTAAATATCATTTGGGTAGCATTTTGATTTCTTAACCCACTTCATATATGTAAATAATATTCATTTGTATCAAGAGAGTACTAGATGAAAAATTTAAAGAAAGATAATCTAGAGGGAGTAAAGGGGCCAAGCGGGTGCGGGAAAAAACAAGTACCTTCGTTTTAAAAGATGATAATGTGTTGAGTTAGTAGCAGAATATTCAAATCCTGGGCAGGTGGGGCGGATCAGCAAATGAAGGTACTTACCACCACGCCTAATGACTTGAACTCTCCAGACTCCCCATAGCAGGAAGAAAGAACCCTTTCCTGAAGGTTGTTCTACAGCATACATACAGAACACACACACACACACACACACACACACACACACACACACACACACACACACGCTCGCACGCAAGCACACATTCGTGCATGCACGCACACATGTGTGTGCACACACGCAATAGTTAAATGTAGTAGAAGTTTAGATTCTCTTCTTGTAAGTATTCAAAATTGTAACAAACCGTGGTTGGGTGTTACCTGGTGAAGGCTGTGTGGCCTTTGATAAAAGCTTATAGGTCATGGAAGCCAAATCAGGCAAACTTTACGCTCCGGAATTCCCGTAGCTGTTTTACAAATGATGTGAAATAACTTTAATTTCTTTTTTTAATTGGGTAGCTATTCAAAGAGGAAATTTCAGGAATGAATTTCAAACTGTATTTTCTAACCATAGGCAATTTCGATTAATTTTCCTATTTCAGATTGCTGGTTCTTTGGCTAGATTTCTATCTTGATTTTTTTTTTTTTTTTTGTGATTGGGTCTATTTATCAAATACCCATTAGCCATCACTCTGGTGGTGATCAAACCCAATCATTTTGGAATTACATAATATATTATATCATGCAAATATCACGGCTTATATACTAAAAAATACTGAAAAGTAAAAAAAGAATCCAGAAGATCCATCAATGAGGAATTTGTGGATAGCATTAACAATGTAGTCCTAATGGGAATGTCACAATGACTGACACAGGAGAGAGGTCCAAACTCTGCCATTTTCCTGTAGAAGAAGGCAGGAACTCCAGAGAATGTCTAGTTTCCCTAGAAATGCTTCCATGGTGGACCTGCTGTGGATACTCTCCCAATTTCAAGCATGTGTCTAAAAAAAAAAAAAAAAATCTTACCCTCTGTGACATTTATTTTCTTCAGTCTTTATAGATTTCCCTCCATTCATTTAGAAATACACATATTCATGATTAAGAAAAGACTTTCTAGATGACTCTACTTGTGAAACAGTGACCTTCTGTGAGGGACTGTCTCTGGACATCTGATTTTCCATTCTAACCTTTCCTTCCATTGATTCCTGTCTACTTTCCCTGATGTGTTTTCCCCACCTTGCTTAGCAACATCATCGTAAATAGTTTTCTTACTGATCAGCCAGTGCAGAGAATAGAAAAGCTCTACATCATCGAGATGATGACTTGAACTTTTACGCTGCCTTCTGCGTAGGTAAATGCTTAGAACGAGCTCTTGTGCTTAGCGAATGCTCAGGGAACATGTGAGCACTGTTGATCTTGATGGCAGTGAGGATCTCTGTCTCCCCAGCTCCTACACAAACTATCCTTGAAGCACCAGCCCTACATGCCTAAGTCCCCAAGGACAAGTCTAGCTATATGATCTGACCATGGAGATCAAGTTGTCCACAGATCTTTTTGCACATCACAGACAGAGGAGCACCCCTAACTATTCCTTCAGCAAACTCTCCATTTGTTACTTAGGCTATCTATCTTATCATTAGTTCCTCAAATACCTGTGTTTGTTGAAAATAGTAAATAGTACACTCACTTGAGGATTTCTGGCTGATCCTTTAATTGGTTTCAGCCCAAATCATCACTTTACTGGCTAGATCTCCATCGATGTTTTCTTCCTTATCATCTTTGATATCTTCCACATCAGTGTTCTCATTCCTTCACAGGACCAGTCATCTGCTTCTCTGATTCTTATTTTGGGAAACAAGCCTCAACACTAGAAACCATCTCCTCCCAAGCATAATCCTGGATCCTGTAAACATTCTCTTCATATATACATGGAAACTTTGGAAATATGCCTTGCCAAAACCTGCAAGGGCCACAGGAAATTCCTTACACAGTAGTGAATTTGTGTGTGGAGCCCTGTTGAAGGCTTCCTTCCTTGGCGTGTCATTTTGTTTCTGTCTCTGAACCTGTTGACTCTTTACCTTCCATTCCAGTCCTTGTGTTTAAAACCATCCCTGTTGTGCTGGGTCCATGGGGGTGGTGCTATGGGCCATCCTGTGTAGGAGCAGGACTTTGAGTAAATAATTTTGGGGCACAGTCAAATGCTACTTCTGCACATCATCTCCTAGATGCTCCTATTCTTAAAGTTGGGGAGACTGAACCCAGAAGATTGCTTTTCATCCCTTTCACTCCCTGTTTGAGGGTTCTTGGGTCATCAGCTTGGATTGAGTAGGAAGGGGAACAGAGAAGCTAGACATGTTGACCCATGTTGACTATGAGTTCTAGAGTACTGAATCTGCTAAAGGCAGAAATGCAACTGATCACAAGAGTTATCAAGTCTCCAGACTTGTGACACTACTGCTGTGTTTTCACTGCCCCAAACCAAATTCTAGTATCTGAGAAGTCTTCCCTTCTGCATTCAGATCTACGCCATGGGATCACCTTCCTGAGAATATACTTATTAGCTAAGAAGCTCTGCTTTTTTTCCCCCTGAACAGGGCAGTGTTGGACTCTCCTTACAGATAAGAGAGCTGGGGAAGTCCAGGACCTTTTTTGTCTTGTTTTTGGAATGAGATATTTCACAGCACTAAGTTGATAGTATACACTATCAACCTTATAATATATACCATATATTTGTCATCAAAAGTGTCTTTATGGAGCGAGAAAGCTTGCTGCATCCTCAAATTTAACAGCAGCTCCTGGCCAGGTAAAGCAAAGTGGAGGTGGCAATACAGACCATCTGTCTACTTAGAAGTCATGCTGTCACCAGGGCTGTGATGTCAATAACCCGTCCTTTTTGTGCATAACAACATAAAGGGTCTCTTGCACCTCTATTGATTTAAAATTTTAAATATTTGTGAGCAAACATTTACAGAGTACCCAGTAGACAGAAACTGTTGGAAAGGGAGGTGAAAACTCTAAAGATTCTAATGAATAAGACATCTTTGTTGTTGCCTATAAACCTTACTGTTTGTGGGGTGGGGCAGGAATGGGCACAAGTCATATTGAAGACTATAAAGAAGAGCGATATGGCCTGTGGTGAGTGTGGTGAGGATAGGCCACGGGCATTGTGCCTCTGATAGGAAAATTAGTTTAACAGTGCATGCAGCTTGTATTTCTTTTGCAAAAGGAAGAATAAAAATTCTGTGATCTTTTTTTATAAGACTATTAAGCTAAACTACTTCCAACAACTTAGACAAATTTGGTTATTCATGAGAATAACACCTTTTCTAAAAGAAATAAAGTTAATTTTCTACTCTTCTGCAAAGGAGGTCATTAATTATACATTTTAGATTTCATCAATTTCGGTGAGATGAGACTAACATTTTAACTAGATGTCAAGGAAGACATAAGATACTAAGTTAAATACAGTGGATGACAATAAGTGGCTATTAAAAACATAACTTATGTTTCTCTCATGACTTTCTCGCTTGGGCGTCTGCTCAGGAGCCTGACCTCCACACTTAGGTAGACAAGTCGATATATGGAAATACTGTGGGTTTAAAACAAAAGATGCTAAATCATCCAGGCATTTCCAGATTAAGGACAGATGGATAGATTTTTTTTTTTTTCCTGTTCACTCTTTTCAAAGTAAGGAAAAAAAAACAAACCTAACAAAACCCACAGCCTCCTTAGAATTCGCCATCTTCCTGAAGAGAGCGCGCCTCTGACTCTGTCCCCGTCACGACAAGTGTACTGCTTATTTTGTCCCCATTAGGAACTTACATTTTTGAGATTGGAGTTGTCTTAACTCACTTTAATGCATGGGGTCCTAGGTTTTGAGAGTTGTCATCAGCAAATAGTGGGAAATGAAGCAAGAGAAAGTTAAGAGCACTGGTTGTTTGGCACGCGTGATGAGTTCCCCCCAGGTTGCCATTCTGTGCTCATCTTCCACTGATTTTCAAAACCCACCCTGTGTTTGGACAGCTCCCTCTGAGCCGAAGCTGGAGGAGCCATGCAGCGCGCTCCCTGACGCGCCATGGGTAGCAGCAGTCAGCTTTCTTCTTTCACACCATCTTCTGTTCGCTTGGCCCAGATTCACCATTGGAGAAACTTTTCTTCCTCAAATTTGTTTTTTTTTTTTTTTCTTTTTCTTAAGAAATCTGATGGAAAAATATTGATCTATTTGAATTGTTTTTTATGAAACTCGTGGGTAGTGGGAAACATCCACTTTTCAATGAAGATTTAAGTTCATGGTTTTCTAGACTATGGGTTTGGGAAGTAAAAGCTCTTAAATCTTTTGGATTTATGTATTTAAAAAAATATATAAAAAAGCAGAAACCAAAATAGAACAAGAACCAATTTCACTCTACCACTAGAGAGGAAAGGTCTGTCTGGTAACAATTATCTATCACATGGTCAAAATATATAGAAAAGTAGACTCTGGATGGAGAACCAGAAAGTAGAACACAGTAGTTACATCTTTTGAAAAATGTAAAATCCAACAGAGACTAACAGTGTGTGCGTGCGTGTGTGTGTGTGTGTGTGTGTGTGTGTGTGTGTGTGTGTGCGCGCGCGCGTGTGTGTTCCTCATAAGATTCAAGATGGGAAACTAGGCATCTTTGCTCTGGGTTCAGCAAGAACATTCAGGTCATTTATAAACACTTGTCTACATTGTTTTTTCAGTACTACAAAGTGACCTCAGAGCCTCACAATGCCAGACAAACACTCAGAGCTGTGCCTCACCTCTTTCTCTATATTCTCCTATCTCATTTTTTATTTGCTTTGTCTCTGTTGGATTTGGAATTTTTCAAAAGATAGGTTTACTATGTTCTACTTCTTGTTTCTTGATCCCGAATCTAGTCCTCTCCACGTCTTGACCACGCGATAGATAATTGTTACCGGACTGACCTTTCCCCTCTAGTGGCAGATTGAAATTGCTCCTTGCTCTATTTTGTTTTTGCTTTTTCCTATTTTTTTCCCTTTCATATTGTTCTGTGAAAAATTGGTGACCTTAATCTTCAGTGTGGTACAGAAGGAAAAGAGATGGCTACAGTTGACACAAATTTGAAATAGCAAGGAAATGGGTCACACAGATGGATAGCAACAATACGGAGACTTTATGAGTAAAAGAAGCCTGTACTTCATAAGTGCCCACCTAAGCATAGCTTATTTATTCTTCCACTTCCAACTATCATGTATTTGATTTTCTTCAGAGTGGTTTTCAAAGACCTCACACAAGAACCTCATCATTTAAAAATTCATAGCTAGAGCTTTGCCCTCCCTTTTCAATGTTATATACGGACATTAAACACAAGATTTCTATTAAATAGTCCTGAAGCTATGAAGGAGGGAGAAAAGACCTTTTGTATTTTCTAAGAAGTAGCAGCAATTATGATTTTGTAGATTTTTGGAAAGCTTCCCCTTTCTCCTTTTTCATTCTGTCATCATTTTTGCTTTATTAGAAAACAAGAATCCATCTGTTTTTTTTTTATATGAAAAGAAAATGTTTTTTAGTTGTATTCATATGCAAGCCAATAATTCTAAGCCACATGGTTATTCTGAGGCAATATATAATCGGTTTCAAGAAACGATTCATAAGTGGCATCTACCATTCAAATTTTCAGCTCTTCTTGCTTTTTAAGCTTGGCAGGGGGCATGTAGAATTCTTCTTGATTTCCCAACTGCTATTAATTTTTGCTATGACTATTGCTGAGGAAAAGCCAGCAGACGAAGAAGAATCATTGTGTCAAGGAGGAAATGGCCAGCCTAGCAGCCCCTTTGATTGTGACTTATCTCTCAGAAAGGCAAGTGTATAAACCTAGAATTCCAGTTTTCTTTGCCACTTTATCACAATAAAAGGCCATGCCTTGGAAGGATAAGTTTTAGTTAGATCAGAAAAAAAAATCCAGCTTTTCAATTTCATGCAGATTTTTCCCACATAATTATATTGTAATGTGGAATTTGGACATAATAATCTATTACACACATGACTGAAAATGCTACAGACTCTCACAGGTTAACTGCTGTCAATCAATGCTTTATTAGATGGCTCCTTTCATTATTTTACTTGGATAACTTATTTCTAATCCATTTGGTTGCTTAGATAACAGACATATAACTTTTCATAATGTATTTAGTTATAATAATAATTGAGGATTAAATATGAAATTTCTTTTGTCCTCTTTGATATAAACTGAGTTATAAAAGCAAATAACATAAAGGAAAGTATGTACTGGATGAGAATATTTTTGCTAATTGGACTATAGACCACCTCAAATTAATTATCAATTAGAATTTAGTATCATATTTTTTCCTATACTTGGAAGGAGCTGATTTGTGATAATTCAGCACTAAAGTATAACTTAGGAATCACTGCTCATGTCTTTCTATGCATCAGGGGCTGTGTGAAGCTCAGGAGAGTGTATCTTTTTAATGGACATTCTAACTCCACAAACCAAAGGAATATCATGGCACTGGAGTTTGATGTAAGGATTCTGGACCTTCGTCCTCTATTAATAGCTGTTCCAGTGGCTCACAGATGTCTTCAACAGAGTGGGAGATGCATTTCTGGAAAGGAGCAAGGGTGATTTTGGTTTTGATGAAGGAAGTCTTGGGAGCATTTGAACTTTCATTAAAGACAAGTAGAAGACAACTACATCTCACTGTCTAGTTGAGAAAACAGATAGGAGACAGACCAGAAAGGGAGAGGAACTCAACCATGTGTATGAGATGGAGGAAAAAATGGAATGAGATAAAGAAGAAAATACATATCGCACTTAACACTCACATAATTTACAACCTAATCGTCTTAGACTTTTTCTTCTAAGCCTGTAATGGATATTCAGAAATAGAAAACCAACGAACAAGGCAATGAATTGTAGCCCTATCCAGTTGAAAACTTCTTTTAAAACTTGCTAATACAGCTTGGAAACTCAAGATAATATAGAGTTATTGATGAGACCAGTATGTAGTTTAGAAATACATTTGTTTATTGTTTTATTTATGATTAACTGTTATAAATGAATATTAAATTTGCATCTTCAAATATAGCCATAGCTAAATTCCCTAGACATACTGATGGCCATAGCTTAAACATTTTTTAAAAAAAAAAACAAACAAATTAACAAACTGACACCTTTTCCAAAACATATCATAAAGTATGTGATGGTGGGATCAGAGCCCTGTGCTATGAAAGTATGTTTACTTTCCACACCAGGGAGCCAGGTTTACCAGCATCTGAGGAATTCACAAAGAAGCTTCTTATTAGCTAGCACAGTCAAGCCCACAGTTCAAAAAGAAATATTCCTCAGTAAGAGAAGTTAAGCAGAGGTAGAGCCTCTGCTTTTACCTACAGCCACCCCTTTCCTCACAGCCCCGCCCCACGAGGCTTTCCACGCTCTGATGCTCTGATTACAAATTGCTTAGAGGTTTTTCTTTGCAAGCTGCAGCATCTGTGGCTTTTTAAAGGGGAGAAAGGCTTATCATCAAGGTACTTCGGGTAGGTCTCACACTGAAGGGTCACTGGGCCAAGTTAGAATGTAGCTGATTGCATCAATGTTACCGAGAACTGCACTCTTCATGGTGTAGAAATTTAGGTCCCAGATAACATCACTTTCTTCTTTCACCATTTGTGCCGGTTGCCAAATGTAGAAATTAACAGCAGACACCTCCTGCAGAGTCAGATGCTGCCACTGTCACGTCCCTAATCAATCTCCCTGTGCATTTCATATTGATAGATATGAAATGTCCTTGATCTGTGATAGATAGGAAATTGTCTTAGATTTTGGTTTTGCTTGGGATGTGTTTGCTTTGTGTAGCCTAGGTCTGATGCACAGTAGTTGCAAATGAGTTTAGAGGACAGAGTATCTTTTGCTTTTTTTTTCCAATGTGGGCAAGGTTGAATTCTTGGTGTGAGAATTAGTCAAAGCACTGACAGTATTTAAGATAGGATTCAGCTACAATTTGGTAAAGTTCCAGAGGCTCTGATTCAATGAGTAGTTAGTAGGATTCTAGTGCCAGGCATAGCTTTCCTGTTGTTGGGTCTTAAGTTCACTTAGAGAACTATTGGTTACTGCCAAGCTGCCCGTGCCACTAATGCCACCTTAAAATCATTGCTCCGTGTTGATCATTGTTGTGGTTCATAGGCATCATATCTAGGTAAGAGAGTTGGTTGCCTTCCTACTTTGGATGTTTGTGTGGTACCTTCAGGAAACATGTTCTAGAAGCTTCTCCTCAGGAGAGGGCTATGCAGCTCGAACCCAGTTCAGGGGGTCTCTGGACCCTGTGTCTGAACTACTCAGTGCTAGTGAATTTATGGTTATTGGAAGAGAATCTGCAACCACTAATTTGCTAGACTGGCATAATCCCTAACAAAAAATCTATAACCATTGTCCTTACATACACTGATAAGTGTAGTCTTCATCCCTCATCAATGAAACTTCTCTTTGCATCGGACAGAGACCACTCTAGAAAATCATAGCCAATAAAAATGTAGAGTATGGAGCCCAGTCCCAGTGGATAGTTCTATAAAACACTTCCACACGTAAGGGTCAGGGAATGTTGTGGAAGGGGGTGGGGCATGTCGGAAAGATGGTAAGAGCCAGAGGATCAGGGAGTTGGCTGCGAGGTTATCTCCTAGTAACATCAGAATCTACACCCATAAAGTCTCATGAACAGGACTGTGAGTTGATCAAGGATGAAATCGGTGGACAGGCCAAACCAGTCAGAGAGAAAGCCCAGGAGACCTCAACCCTACACAAAGAGCAAGAGGCAAGTGAGCAAGTGAGCAAGTGAGCAAGTGAGCAAGTGAGCAAGTGAGCAAATGAAGAAGCAGAAGAGGAAGCCCTCCTCAGGGATGACCACACCATGACTGTCCGATGCCAAGAGGTCTGTCCTGAAAACGTACATATAAGTAAGTATATGGACTCAACAGGTTGTGTTTAGGTGTGTGTGTGTGTGTGTGTGTGTGTGTGTGTGTGTGTGTGTGT